>NW_026542597.1:34493730-34689142 GCF_028750875.1 Macrosteles quadrilineatus | reverse complement strand
CTGTCCCCGTCTTGTCGTCACTCAATTTAGCAGACGGAATATATATACCCAGTTGCACCCAAAACCAAATCCCGATTCCCGACCCAAGTTTGCTATTCCCTAGTTCTGATCGTCTCCGTCGTCCGTCTGCTCTGACTGTTTGACTGACAGTTTTGTTCTCATCTCAATCTCAAGGACCTGAGGGACCTGACAGTCGACAATCGGTGGCAATCGGACAATTTGACAGTTTTAGTTGACTTTGGGGGGGGGGGGGTATCGGGGGCCCTCCCCTGGAAAATTTAGCAGTTTTAAAACAAAAAAGAGGGGTTTAAGCTTATTTTAATTGTCAAAAGCACTTCGAATAAAAACAAAATTATGAGTCAAATTTATTTGAATTTAGGCAGAAAATTAATGAAACTAACAATTATTGATAACAGACAGAAACATAATAGAGTGAAAATTTAAAAACGTACGTTTTCAGGAAAAGCACTTTGCAATTTTTTTTCCTCTTTTTTCAAAACTTTTATTATTTTTTTTATTTCATTAACATTTGAAGTTTCATAAAATGTCCATGGTAACGCAATATTTTTGGTAGTTATTTTTTAAAAGAGCATCTTTAGTGGAAAAACACAAAATCCTGTCACAACCATAACGGACGTTTAATTGAGTATTAAAAATGGTTAATATTATTTTTATAACTATGTTTTGCTATAAACTAATTTACTTTTATGACCATTATACAATAAAAAGGTCACTAAGCTTTTGGTATATTTGGTCTTTCCAGAAAAAAAGTAAAAAAACTCAAAAAATTGAAAAAAGCCAATAAAATCTTTTTAAGTTTGTATAACTACGAAAAAACTTACCTGAGACCCGAAAAATCGTTATGTTTGTATAGAGGTGTGCTTCTTTTGTGTATAAAACATTGAAATATGACGATATTTTAATTTTTGAAATTGTTATGATAGAAATCATAAACGTGATGGTCAGGGACAAGCGGTACGGTCGTGAATTGTCTGGAATAATTTAAATCTTTCTAAGCAATCCTTCAATTATACTGTTAGTTATAATAAAAATATGTGTTTCGATTTAACTAAACTGTTCAATTTACGATTATATTAAAGTTATTGTCACGACCAAACACACTATAATCCATAAGGCTGGATTGGTCATGAAAAACCCGCGATGGTCGTGAAACTTTGGTCGTGAAATTACGTGTTATTTGGCTCTGTTCTGGCGGTAGCCCTGCACCTCATGTTCGAGGATACAAAGTGGACTTCTAGGTTAATCTAGCAATTTAAATATCTTATAAACAAAAATTAACACCATGTCTACTTCATCGAATGACTACGTACGGTCATGGACACACCAAAATTACAAAAAACACAATCTTTCCTTTATTAATCTTGTAATTCCTCCTTTCAACTCGAAACGACCGGCACTACAATCCTGACGTACACCCCGAACTAGTCTCTCAAACCAACTGACTCCATCGACGCCAGGCTTGCCACTGTCGTGCTCCTAAGTTGAAAATTTTTCCCAAATGGTCGTGACGCCAAATCGAGGGATAGACTTATTTTGTCATGGTAGTCAGTTTGCAATTACAATAAAATTATAATATGCTCCTTTATTGTAAGTTTAATAACCATTGATGACATAAAAATATGGCTTTATATATTTCGGCATGAATAATTAGTCTAAAAACAACGTGAAAGTTGGAAAATGTACCCTAGGGACACGTCATGGTCGTGAATTTTGAGACTTTAAAAATACGAAAAAAATACCTAGAACCTATTTAAAACCAAATAAATGTGTGTAACATGTTGCCCCCGTCCCAAAAAATATTAAAACACATAATAATAAACTACAAATCCAGTATCTACGAAGTAAAAGGCCAGGGACATGAAAACGTACGTTTTTAAATTTTCACTCAATAATATGTTGCTAAGTTGGTCATCTAAGAAACGTGATCAATAGTTTCATATGGTGTATTAATATTATTTTTGTTATTAGATTTATGACCAAATTCTCATGTACAACATTTAGACCTATATAGCAATGAATAGGCTATAGTTCATAAAAGTTTAATTTGGTTTTTAAATTTAGTTTTACTTGGGGGAGTATATTTTATCTATGATAAAACATAAGTATTTAAGTACTTAAAAGCAAATCAAATTTTATTATCAATAAATAATTTGACACAATTAATTTGAATGTGCTACTGAGACACTAAAAAATAAAAATTTTAAAATTTTTGTTTCAAATTACTGTAGAAGAATAGGCAAGATTTTTGTCTGCCGTGCTTTTTAGGATTTGACAGGAGAAAATATTTGTATATTAGCTAGTACAGCATATTTTTTTTCTCCAGCCTAGGAACCTGCCCCCCCAAATGACGCCCCTGATAGATTGCAATCCTCATATTTAATTTTTTTAAAGCCGGTTTTACTTTAGTAGAACTACAAAATCCTGTTTTTAAGGATAATTTTAAAGCATAAAATAAAAAATAAGGGAAACAAGGGTCCAGTTTTTAACCATACTGTAAAATATAGAAACTGCTTTTTAGAAGATAGACATTTTTGTAAATTATAATTGTGACCAAAATAGAACAATCTATAATTAAGGGAGGGGGGCACATGATAGGATATGGATGTGTGCATAAATTATAAATCTCATTACAGATCTATTTGACAATAGGACACTCAAGAGTTTCCGGAGACAAAACAAACCCTAAGAGGTTTTTTTTTTCATTAGGGGTAATTTTTTTGTAATTTCTTAAGCCGATGCTTAAAGTTATGCCAATACAAACACGTACTTGCTTTCCTATTTAAACTCTTGAATGGCTTCATCGACTGCACATCTATCTGGTGCCGTGTTTCCCCCGGACGTGGGTATGAGGCGGACAGTGCGTGAGGCGGATAAATCTATCTATCTACATTTTAATACGCTACATAAAACTTTGTGAACAATAAGGGTTTTTTTTGTTTTAAGATTTAACCCCACGTATTGTATACAAAAATGTTAGTCTAGGTGTGTAGATTTGCAAACTGACCTTACATTTTGGAAAAGGTCCCTTGGGCTCTGCCCCAGTGACTTTTAAAGTTGAGCCTTTGATTATAAAACAAATGATTATTCTTTGATTATTAAGTAGTGAGGCCCATGTTGAGAGGATTTGACTTCTTTGTTCGATCCTCAAAGACATCTTTCCCAGTTGTGGACACTTAAAACCCTGTACTGTTGTAATGTGAGACCTTTTTTGGAGGATTGCTCTGTAGAATAGGCTCCTCATCAAGTCGCCCTTCGAGATCGCCTCAGAGGATCATAAATAGATTTTTGAGACTGGTGGGGTTCCGGCTGTGCTATCGCTATCTTGAAGTTCCATCCGGTCAGTGTGGTATCCGACTACTGAATCTTTCAAGCTTGCAAACCAGACGTGATGAACTTGATATTGTTTTCTCTACAAGCTGGTTAATGGACGTTTAGACTGCCCTGACCTGCTTGGGAGGATCTACTTCCATGTTCCTTCTGCCACGCACAAGATCCAGAGACATGTTGCTGGTTTGCACGAGGTCAACATAGCACCAACTACGCCAAGTCAACTATGGCTCGCCTCCAGGAGCTTGGCAACGTTGTATCTCCGCATGTGGATATATTATTTGCCTCCAGTGATCAGTGAACAGAGTGTCAGACGACTTGTTGTCACATTGCCGTATACACACATTGTTATTGTTGTATAATTTACTAATTTTTTCTCAAGGGTTATCTCTGTCTCTGTACACTTGTTGTTATTATTGTTGTTGTTCTATAATGTGTCAACATTGTTATGTTGGTGTCATTCCATATAGATTTATATTTTTCAACTAAAAGAACATGAAACAAATGTATATACCAACTGTTGTCATATTTATTACCTTATCCTACTAATATTATAAATGAGAAAGTTTGGATGTATGGATGTATGTTTGTGACAAGTGAACGCGAAAAATACTGGTCGGATTGGGCTGAAATTTGGCATGATGATAGCTCACATTCCCGATTAACATATTATAGGCATATTCTTATTTCAAAAATCCTTTCGGGCTGCGGGCTCCGCCCCAGTTGCTCTGGAGTTTCCCATGTTAACCTTATGAGAAATGGAATTATTGAATCTTAACAGCTGTTTCAATTAAACAAGTTGGTTCTGTTCTATGATGTTCAATAGCATTAAAGTTACAAGGATTACCAACAGGGTGCAGCACTATTATTTCTTTTACATTTATGACAACAGCTAATTTGCAACGAAAAGGTGAGTGAGCGTAGCGAACGAACTTCAACCTGGAGGCGAGTTAGCGTAGCGAACGAGCTAACCTGAAGGCAAGTGAGCGCAGCGAACGAGCTCCAACCTAAAGGTGAGTGAGCGTAGCGAACAAACTTCAACCAGGACGTGATTGAGCCATGCGAACGAGATAATCTTGAAAATTAAGAAGTTAAACGGGGCAAAGCCCGCGGGTTACAGCTAGTTATTAATATTTATTGTTATTTTTGTTGTTGTTACTATTGTATTGCTTTTATTATTTATTTATATTTATCATCTTGAGCAAATTAACGCATTATTTAAATTATTGTAAAATGATTATACCGTAAATAAATAAATAAATTAATTAAACAAGTTGAATCTGGGCCGGTCCAATCCAAGTGACCCTGCTCCTGTTCATGTTGATGTTGTGGTTGTGATCTCGTTTTCGTTTGTGTGCCTGTGTAACAACGTGATGTCATATGTCAGGGATCGTGATGTCTGTCAGTGTTATTTCTGAAGGCTGAAGTTTCTTTCATTAATTTGTTCTAATAATAATTACGATCGTAGATTGACTGATATTGTTTTCCTTTAGCAGTTTAATTAACTAGCATTTAGGGAGTGAGTGTTAGAGTCAGTTGTTGTTGTCAAGTGTTTATATGTAAGAAATAATCGTAGTTTTACGGATCACCCTGCAATGACTACATTGCTTTCTTGTTATCAGACATTTATTGGTACTTCACTGTAGCTCAATGTATACAAAGGTAAAACGAATTGTAAACACACGAGGTCTGTGTTATCAAGTTATCATCACATCAACTCCTCATCATAAAGTTAAATCTCCTTTGGTTTAGCCTAGGCCTAGTGATTCTTCGGGTAAACTAGGCCTAATTTTTTATAGGCTGACCCTTTAGCTACCAGATATTCATTTATAGTAATAGTAAGGCCCTGTGCAGTGTAACTTCAAGGTTAATTTTGTTCAATTATCTTAATCTTGTCATATCTCTGGACCTAGGTAAACAGTTGTTTCAAATTCATTTAACATTCACATTGTTTTTGTTTTGTCCATAGTTGTTTAATATTTATAAGGCAGAGGATACTGGACGTGGATTAAAAGGCGTCCTACTGTCATAACCTAACCTAGGCTAACTAACTAAACTTGCTGGATTATGAAAAAATCAAATGAAGGTTAGGGCCTAAATTCTGTTCATAAAATAAAATGGTAATTATTTACCCTATTTACACTGGGATTTGATGTAATTTTTATATGTCTACTTACAGTATTTTTAACGCTGAATCCAAAAATGCAATCAGTTTTGGGCGGAGAGATTCCTAAGTGGTCGTACAGTTATATAATTAATATTAATATTAACATACTAGCTGACCCGGCGAACTTCGTATCGCCTAAGTTATAGGTTTCCCCTAAGACAGACCGATGGAAAGAAAGTACCGTTACGTTTAATTTTCAAGATGATCTCGTTCGCATCGCTCAATCACGTCCTGGTTGAAGTTCGTTCGCTACGCTCACTCACCTTTGGGTTGGAGCTCGTTCGCTGCGCTCACATGCCTTTAGGTTGGAGCTCGTTCGCTACGCTAACTCGCCTCCAGGTTAGCTCGTTCGCTACGCTTACTCGCCTCCAGGTTGAAGTTCGTTCGCTACGCTCACTCACCTTTTGGTTGCAAATTAGCTGTTGTCATAAATGTAAAAGAAATAATAGTGCTGCACCCTGTTGGTAATCCTTGTAACTTTAATGCTATTGAACATCATAGAACAGAACCAACTTGTTTAATTGAAACAGCTGTTAAGATTCATTAATTCCATTTCTCATAAGGTTAACATGGGAAACTCCAGAGCCACTGGGGCGGAGCCCTTTTAAGAATTTCGAAACAGGAAATAGTTTACGTCCGATTCGCATACCTACAGAATTTACACACCAAATTTCATAACGATCGGTGAAGTCGTTCCGGAGGAGTTTGCAGACAAACACTGTGACACGAGAATTTTATATATTAGATTTGTGGTATGGACGAGTCCAAGTTCTAGTCGCGACTAACACTAAAAGGGGTGGAAGGTTTGTGGTGTGGAAACAGCTGACAGTTGTTTACATTCACTAAACAGACAAAACCAAACATGACATGTCATAATCGGAATACCATTTTAAAATGATTCAATCTCTAAAAGCAGACGGACTTCTAAGACGTTCCAAAAATACAATTACACAAAAACAATAACTTAGGCCTATATGAACTATTAATAAAATCAACATGTATCATTAATCAATAAATGTAATTTTACTATCGTAAATCGCGAGGATTTTTAGCCTATACAATAACACGACCGCATCACCAAATGCCAAATTGATACTGTCAACTGTCACTGCCACTGAATTGCTGTAATGTAGTTTGCTAACCAACCAATGGATTATTACGCTAAAATGCGCCCAGAAAATAGATCCAGATTAATAACATATGCAATAGCAACTTATTAATTATCAAGTAAGTTTAATTATTGTTGCCGATTTAGAAATTAGTAATGGCTGATATTTGCAATGCTTGTGACCAAAATTTTTATGAAACGGTTGTGTTCGATGATAATGAAATTAAAAGTTTTTTAATTAAGCACGGGGTTGTAAATAACGAAACGAATTGTCCGAGGTGTCATTCAAACATTAAATTGAACGATAAGTGGTTTTTCAGATGCTGGAACAGAGTTTCAATTAACAAGAAGAAAGCCAAAAGGTGTGAGTGGGTACGATCTTGCAGAGTAGACACCTTTTTCGGCAAATCCAGACTACAAATTCGTACGCTTTGGCGATTAGTCAATCATTATCTTTTTTTTGACCCACCCCGGCAAAGATTCCTGGAAACAAATCTCAATCTGTCAAGTAAAACTGTTGTCGATTGGTATTCGTTTATTAGAGAAGTGTACATTGACGACTGTGTAACAAATTCTGAAAGACTAGGCGGGCCAGGTGAGATTGTTGAAATTGATGAGGCGAAATTTGGTAAACGTAAATACAATCGAGGGAGGCGAGTGAAGGGAAACTGGGTGTTGGGGGGAGTGCAGAGAGGCTCGACCAAAACATTTTTAATCCCCGTTCCTGACCGCTCAAGGCGCACGCTAATTCGACTAATCCGCCGCTGGGTTTTGCCCGGCAGTACGATTATTACCGACTGTTGGAAGTCGTACAGCAGATTGCGGGAGTACGGCTTCCAACATTTAACTGTGAACCACAGTACTGACTTTATTGATCCCGTCACGGGTGCACATACAAACCGAATTGAGCGGTGTTGGAGAGACGTTAGAGACCACATCCCCAAATACGGGGTAAGGTCCAAACATTTCATCGGGTACCTGGCGGAGTTCCAATTCAAGAAAAGGTACCCTAACAACAACCGAGTCCACGCGTTTTACAAGGCCGCAGCTAAGCTGTATAGGCCAAAATATTAAGCAAGGTAGGTTAAGTTAGAATATTTTCTGCATATATTACTGTAGTAGGAAAGTTATAAGTTATGTATTATATTTTAAACTAAGGTAACCTAATCTAACCTAACCTAACCTAACCCAACCCAACCTTAATATTGATATTTAAATAGCATTTTATGTAAGAAAAGGCATGTGAGGAAGATAGGTCGGACTTTATGCGGATTCGTGACTGTATTAAGTCCTTTGAAGTGAGGTTAGATTAGGTAAGTTAAAGGTTAGGTTATAATGAACTGATTCATTAATTTATGCAACTTCGAGACTGTTTTTGCACAATTAAATAGTGGGTGAAACACAATGAAATAACAATATCAAAAATGCTGGCGCATTTTTGATATCGTTATTTCATTGTGTTTCACCCACTATTTAATTGTGCAAAAACAGTCTCGAAGTTGCATAAATTAATGAATCAGTTCATTATAACCTAACCTTTACCTTCCTAATCTAACCTCACTTCAAAACACTTAATACAGTCACGAATCCGCATAAAACCCGACCTACCTTCCTCACATGCCTAAATAAGAACTGATTGATGAACTGATCATTTGATTTCAAAACGAATTGATTTGATTTCATTCCGCATTAGATCAAGTATAAACAGTTGTTTGCTCTTCTCACTCAGTCCAGTCCTCACTCCTCACTCTTCACTCAGTACGGACAATGGTACGGACCCGTCCAGACCACGCCATATTAAAGTACCATTACCTTCAGTACCGCTCAAATTATCCTTGTTAGATTCGTAATCCTAACCTTCGTTTTACGGCCGCTACTGCCACTTAGGAATCTCTCCGACCAAAACTGATTGTATTTTTGGATTCAGCGTTAAAAATACTGTAAGTAGACATATAAAAATTACATCATATCCCAGTGTAAATACGGTAAATATTTGCCAATAAAATTATAAATGCCTCAAATTCTTACAAAAAGACGTAGGCTACAGTTATGAAGAAATGGCATTCTAAGCAAAATCTTTGACAAAAAGTTAATGTCATTGATGAGATTCGATCTAGATACCTTTTGTACATCAACCAAAATACTCTTTCCACTAGACCACTACACCACGGACACCGATACGGTAGCTATGGAATAAATTGTAGCGTTGTGGTAATGGTGTTCCGGGCCCCCACAACCCATTGATGTCACTGCCGGACGCCTAATCTACGTTCGGTTACTGGACGCTTAAATCCTCTGTGTATTTATAAACAATGTTTATTGAGATAATTTTGTCAAAGTCAAATGGTTTGTAGGCTATTTGTTATGGTACTATCCAATCCTAGGTCTTCTATCCAAGGTTTCAACCATTTTCAGATGATTGCAGGATTTTCAGTGAGTTTACTGTTTCAAAGGGATACGACACATTGACATTTGCACACATATTTTTATGGCATATTTTCCTCATCAGCTGTCGGAAGACTAACAATCCCATTAAAGTCTAAAATTTCAAGCGATGTTCCCAAATTCAGAATTCTCACCCTGGAGAAATTGCATCAGAGCTTCACCATAAAACCCTTATAGCCTAAGTGGTTTTTCTCCACAATCACTACAAAAATACTACCAGTTTCAATTATGGGTCCTTTTTATGATGAGAACCCAAATACATAGATTTGATATAAATTTCAAACTGTAGCCTACAGTATATTACTTATGACTCCGGCAGCAGTGGAGGCATCTTGTTGGCAAGGCCAAAAACCTTCTTAGGTTCAAGTGGCCAAGGAGGTAAGGTAAGGTAAAGCCTACAGTATAAATTTTACTCAACACTGATTTTGCTCAGCACCATGCACTTTCTTTCCCTGTGTCTCACTGTTCGTTATTGGCCTGTTTGAAACATTATGTAACTTACACACATACAGCAACTTAACTTAAACGCATTGTTAATTTTATAACTTGTCTAAAATGTTGTTTTGATTTTCAGACTAAGAAGATATAGAAGGATTTTCGCTCAGTTACAATCACCATGTGCAATCCAATTTTGGAAGAGTTTTACTTTGAAACTATCCAATAGACTCAATCATTATGCTCTATAAGGTAAGTTCCTAAAGGCCCCCATCATGCATTTCTACCATTCTAGATAAATATAGTGTACTCCCTCTAACCCAACAGATTTTCACCAGGGCACTTCCGAATTCGTGAAAATAAAGGACCATTAGAAGCTCATCAAAAAAATACTTAATAAACAACTGCAACAAGTGAGCAATTTTTCTTGTAAAAGCTGATGTGTAATTAGGCTAATGAGGCCTATTAGAATAAAAATGTCATATAAATACAAAAATACAGTAACCTACCTATGTTTTAAGAACAATATTTTCTCGTGCAGTAATTTAGAAAAAAAATATAAATAAAAATAAATAGCCGGCTGATCAGATCAGACAAATCCTTGTCCAAATTATCAAGTTTCTAAGTTTTATCAATCAAAAATGGTAGCCAATCAAAATATTTTAGTTTTAAAATAGGCCTACCTAAGTCATTGTACTGAAAAGCATAAGATGTGCAAACTATTATGACATTTTATGACCAACCCAACGGTACCTTGATTGTAAAAATCGGTTAGTAGGCCCTACACAACTAAAATACACAGTAGGCCTACATTTTTTCTGAGATCTAGCATGGCCCAGACCGTGGTGCCGTCCTCCCAGAGGCGTAACTAGACGCCAATGCAACCAATGCGGTGTATCGGGGCGCAGGCCTTCAGGGGGCACAAAAAACTGATATTCTGGAAAATGTTTAGCAAAAAAATATAACAAAAAAATATTACAGTCACGGCACAACAGAATGTCGGTGACTCTTTGGTTTACTATTGTTGTTAACTCCTCGGCGCGACGTTGAACATCTGGGCTTTAGGCCTACTAATAGAAAACCAGGCATTTTAGACATGATGGTTTACATGATGGTGGACAGGTTTACATGATGGTTTTACATTGTTTTGACCTAAGGAACAAATAGGCCTTTACATTAACGTTCCAGAGAGATTTTATAAGTTTTACTCTGTAGTCTTGTAGATGTTTACACTAAGTGTAATTGTAAATATATTAGATAGTGTTAGAAGAAGTTTTATATTTATATTTTTAAAGAAGAATACTGTGGTTGTGGATTGTATTGAGAATGGTTCTCCAAAAAAAAGTTTGCAGCCATCAGATCCAAGGTCTTTTCTTTGGACATAGTAATGTTTTGATTTAGGACATTATGTTAATTTTCTTTCACGCTATTTATGTTTTTTTGTATAAACTGTAGTGCTGTATACCTACATCATAAGATTTGGGCATTATAAGATTCAATTAATAAGTAATGGACATTGAGAAACTTTTCCAAAATTTTACTTTGATACATCATGAGACTAATTGATTGTCAATGAAAGATAGCTTTAGACACTGTGAAATTTATACTATTCCAATCGCAATTAGATCCCCAAACTGATAAAACATTTGTAAAACAATATGTAGAAAACCTTGTAACATTAAGTGTAGGATACAATGATCAATATAAGCTACTTGGATTTCGGCGATATTTTTAAAATATGGTCAGTTTTTACAATACTTTTCAAGTGTGAATCACATAGACAACTCCTCTTAACTGGTACAGTAGAGTCCCGTTAGTCCGAAATGGTTGGGACCGGGCCCATTTCGGATTACCGAATATTTCGGATTAAACGTTTTTTTGTTTTTTTTTTACTTTTTTAAAATTTTAGAAAATTTTTTTTTACTTTTTTGAAATTTTTGAAATTTTTTTTAATTTTTGAAATTTTTTGGGATTGTTTTTTAGATTACTTAGACCTAGTGGCTGCAGCATTATCACTTCATAAAATCCATTTGTGATTTGGGGGGATTGGAACCCTGGACGAAAATAAAAAATGTTAATAACAAAAATTGTGAAATATTTACTAAAATACTCAACAAAAAAGTCTATCTTGCCTGGCCGCTACAGAATACTTTGACGAGATACAGCTAACTGTGTTAAAAGTTTAATAAACAAAAATTAAAAAAAATTCCTAAATAATTTCAAAAAAATTTCAAGTTTTCAAAAAAATTTCAAAAGTTTTCAAAAAAATTTCAAAAGTTTTAAAACAAATTTCAAAAGTTTTCAAAAAATTTCAAAAGTTAAAAAAAATCAAAAAATTTTCAAAAAAATTTTCAAAAATTCAAAAAAAAAATTTTAAAATTTATTTTTTGGTTTCGGATTAAGCGGACTTTCGGATTACCGAAGTTCGGATTATCGGGACTCCACTGTAACAACAAAAGATTACAACCAGTGTTTGGTCTGTAACTTTGTTATCTCAGTTAAGGAGTGACACTTGGTGATAAGAGTGAAATGTGACGTCACACTACAAATCTTTGCAGAGCGCTTTTAAATATTAATTTCCCCTCTAGTTGGTATTTTATTGACTCAACTTAGCATTTATGAATAAAGGGAAAACTTATTTTAAGAACCATTGATTTTAAGAACCATTGGTGTTGGCGAATTACCTTATCAAGCATTCTATGCAGTAATCTATATAATTTATACGCCACATGAAACTTTGTCGGTTGATCTCCTCCGCCATTTCTTAACCGATTTTATCCGTTGACGTCTCATTGGAAAGAGCGTATCGCGTAGATTTGCAAACTGGCCTTGCATTTTTGAAAAAGTCCCTTGGGCTTTGCCCCAGTGGCTGTTAAAGTTCCCATGTTATCCTTATGAAGAACATAATTGTTTACATTTTGATCAGCTGTATACTTTAATTGCTGTTATTTATTTTTCAATCCTATGAAACGCATTGCTTACATTTATTTACTATTTGAGTTTGTGTAAACATAACCCCCAAGATGGATCGTGTTAGTATGGTTGTATCTTAAATTTGTGTATTTATCGTTGCTTTGTGTCGCTATGACGGATCGTGTTAGCATGATTGTAACTTAAGTTTTTGCATTTATCGTTGTTTTGTGTAGCTATAATTTGTTTATTTGTTGTTTTTTTTTTCTTTTAAATGCCTCCGACGTGACGACAACGAAACATAGACAGGAGGCGCAATCGTGATAACGACCGCAGCTACAGAACAGTGGCGCATAGTAGGCTTAAAGTCAGCACCTGACCCTGGACAATCTCAACTATTAGGTTACAAATGCGCCCTAACACTACCCCAAAATGACTTTTCGTTCTCAATTAGCCCTCTATCAATGACCTGTGTTGCCTGTACAGCGAGGCATTTTGAGAAGGAGAAAACCGGCCGGAATGCTTTAGGTTTATCAATAACGAAGATAAACATGGTTTGAGTTACACATCGGTGATCTTTGAGTTGACTCTTTTAAACTCATTGTAAATATGACTGTTATTCGTTTTGAAATAACTCCTGTAATACTTTGGAATTGCTCGAATTCGAGCAACATGTACACTAGTTTGTATGATTTTGCCTCACTGTCACTGACAAACACATTTCTTTAAATAACTTTGTTAATAATCTTTTATTCAGCTAATACATTGTTATGGAAAGTTTTACTACATAATGTTAGACATAAACTTTCTTAAAAGAAATTTATAGTTGATTGATCAACGAAAGACGATATGTTTCTCTCTAACTCTAACTGATGTTTACTCAGTTGAAAAATAAGGGAGTGTTGCTGAAGGTCTAAATCCCGGAAGGTCTAATTAGACCTTCGGCACACAATTTGCAGTTTGTACTTACTGATGGTCTAAACGGGCAGAAGGTCTAAATCCCGGAAGGTCTAAAAGTACAATCAAAGCAGAAAACTCATCCACTGGTACTGTTTTAGACCTTGCAGGATTTAGACCTTGGGCACATAATGTATATTTTGTAAATAAATGTTTATAAAATGAGAGTAGCTGAAGGTCTAAGTCCTTTAAAATTAAAATGATCTCAGTGAATTGTGACTTTTGACAGTGTTTCGGTCAATTGATGATTTCTGTTACACAAAACCTTCTTTTTAACCAAGAAAAACTTAAACAACGGGTATACCATATAAAAACCCATATACATGTTGAGGGTCGTTTTAATATGCCCCTCAACTTTAAAATATAGAAAACTAAAGGGTGACATAGAATTTTTTCATAAGCACATTCTGTGCTCGGTTTATTTAACTATTTTCCAAATAATTTCAACCAATTTATTTGAGTAAAATAAAACAGACAAATAACTGGTAAAGTATAGATGGAATGTCTACTTCAGTTATTATAATCTATGGTAGAACTTAACAAGCAAAGTGGGGGGTAAGCCGGTTCAATACAAGTATGAAACTGTACTGATCAGCGGTGAGACAGGAACCAACAAAATGCCATGGATTTTTAATCCATTGCTCAATCAATGGAGAAACAAACTCACCCTTCAATGTTCATTTAGGCACAATCAAAAATATACTTTGAAAATCATCTGCATTTCATATTTTGAGTTTATAGCAGAGGCTAAGTCATTTTTAATTGCAGTAAAGGGAAAAGTAATAAAGGTGGCCAGTAAGGAAAATGTGTGAGAATTTTTATAATGTAAGAAATTATACTTTGTTCACAATATTTAAAAAATCTATCCTCTCCACTTGGCCCTTACTTTTAAAATAATACCTAACAGCTGATTGCTACATACATTAAATACAAAAAAGTGTTGGGAGAACTTCCTCTTAAACCTCCTAAATATTGTGAAGTATAGGCTCTGAAACTTGACCTAAGGATGCTTTGTGGCCAGTTTAGTGTATTTATCTGTGTTTCTCACATTCTGTTATCTTACTCCATGAGGCTTAGTGATAAGAGTTTCAAGATTGGCATATTTAGACTGTTCCAAATCTCATTTTTAAATGGCTAAGCTTTGACTGTAAAAGTATTAAAGAATAACGTATAGTTATTATGACTTTTTACTTTTAATAAATTGTGCTTGTTTATTTAAAACTTGTTAGAATTTTTTTTTACTGGAGATGCATTTCACACAATCACTTTGTAAATAGCTTGAAGTTTATCTCTTGTTATTTGTGAAAATATTTAACTTCTGACGGTTATACTTAGAAAGAAGCAAATAAGAAAGTTAATACTGCAGATTGCATACAAACCTATATTCATCGTGATTTGGTGGATTCAAGATGGTGGCCTAAAATGTGCTCTATGTCCAAATAAATATACTTTTAGGCAACAATGATAAGACAGGATGTAGAGTGAAGTTAGAAAAAACTCATTAAAAAGTTACCCTTAGTACATAAGCCAGCCCTATTCTTTTTTGGGGAGAAACTACAGGGTAGTTTTTTTTTAGTGTTTTCCTAATTTGAGTGAATTTCCCTGGCAGGCGATTTATTATTGTTGTCTTTATGGTATTGTTTGGCCCTTGATTACCGAGATTTTTTGTTTCAGTGTGCCCAAAAGCCAAAACATTGGTCAGATTGTTTTGTTAGTATAAACTATAAACTATTTATATAATACATTTTTCATTGGCTCAATATCCAAAATGTTTTTTCAACTTATTCTCAACTACCAGTAGTTACTTCAGTTAATTTTTTAAAAATACAACCCTAATATAGCACAAATTACTCAAGTAAGGCTGGAGGATAAATCTAGTGTTTTTACAAACCGCTGAGCCAAATTAAAAAATCTACTTAGTAAAAAGGGGATGAAATGAATGTTGCAGCCCAAAGTGGTTTCTGTTATAGGATACAGTTAACTGTCATAGTCAGATTCCAGGTCCATTTGGCGACAATAAGAGGTTTTACTAATCTAAAGTGAAATAAGCAAGGTTCTTGAAAAAGTAGGTTCATTGAACTGAACAGGTCTACTCTATCAAACTACACCTTGTACTATGTATTGTGCAGATTGACTTGGTGGTGTTGGCGTCGTGGCTAACCTGCGTCACAGCTGACATCACTGTTTACACAAGGTCAACACATAGACAGTTGGATGTGGAGTTCCGTGATGTTCCAGCCAGGTTTGGGATGTCCATACCCCCAGAAGGACTTAGGGTGTGTATTGATGAACCTTAATTGCAAAGTGTTAAGGATTTTTTTTTGTTGGGTTTTCTTTTTTGTGCCTTACAGTTTTTGTCAGACCCCATATGGATTAATTAATCATTCATTTAGTTATGCCTGAGATGTATCCCAGAGAGTGTACTACGATAGATAAAACATACTCCCATAGTAGATTTCTCATCCTTATGGAACAGCAGAAGACAATTTTATTGTTAGTTCTGTACGGTATACTGCAGATGTCGTGTTTTGTTTACAATTTGTTTCTTGCCACTTCAGTAATTTAAAACCTCGTTAAACCAAATAATACAATCTAATAATAAACAATAGCTCGCCCCCTAGTTATATAACCAAACAGTAAAGTACTAATCAAGAAATTAACCCTAAAATAATATAAACAAAATTTTGTTAACACCAGCGCCCAATGTCATACATGAACTAGACACGAAAAACAAGCTTCAAAATTTACAAAGTCTACTTGTGTTGGTTAGTCTATGGTACTACTGAACAGTTCATTACCTATTTCCTCCCTAAGTTTTTGATACTTAGATTGTTAATGTTACATAAAACACGTGAAATGAAATGAAATGAAAATCCTTCTTTATTGACATTAACTGTAACATGTCTGTAACATGTGACTGCAATCAGCAATTAACAGCTGCTCACTCCCTCAGTGGCTCAGACTCAATTGAACTATACTCTGCTCTCAAAATGTAGGCAGTTTTAAGGGGAAGAAATCTATCCCCTCCGCTTGATCCTTTAAAACAAAAGCTCAACAGCTGAGGTTTGCTAAAACGTCAATCAGCTGCAATATATATAAATAAATCAAATAAGTAGTGAAGGAACTTTCACTTATTTTCATTCCAAACTGGCTTCCCCTTACGTGGGAATATTTTGATTTATACTACTCTCCATAGGCAATGCTAACACATACAGTAGTTTTGCCTTAAAATGTTAGGTTTGAAGTTTCTTGCCGCAGATTAGGTATTTGTTGGTCCCTTTCAATGTCATTGGGTTATGCTCAGTTTCACAGTAATTAAAATAAAAACAGCTTTAGATTTTAAAATCTCGATGAATTATGAATGGAAGAAACTAAACAGAATGAGCATTTAAAATATTTAATTACTTATAAATTGAAATATTTCAGGCATTCCTAGTGTACGCAGACCCACCTGATGCCTGTTCTAACATGACTCGAGCCAATCTCTCAATACCTAACTTTACCGGCCGCTGGGCTGTTCTTATCAAGCGGTATGGCTGCCTTTTTGAGGACAAGGTGCGAAACGCACAGGCCGCCAACTTCGACATTGCAATCATACACAATGTCAACTCCAGCGAACTAGGTTAGTTTGGTGATGATATGTTAAGAGTACTGATGAATTTCTCTTTAGTCAGAGTCTAAAAGACTTTTTACTTGCTGCTTGTTAACTTTTTAAATGTGAAATAGTGTATTTGTACACATAATGTATATTTTGTATAGCTAACCTCTTATTCAAGGCGTTTTAGAAATAATTGTACAAAACTAAACAGGTTTTTTCTAAAGAAGTTGGCAGTTTCTATTAACATTGCATTTTCCCATCACATCGGCGTCGGGCTTGTGTGTGGAAGGTATCCAGTAAAGCAAAGGGTACAGTGAAAAATTGAACAATAGTTGGGACAAACAAAAATGAACAACATTGCTACCTTGCACCCGAAGATCATGGCGCTAAAGGCTGAGCTACCGACTCACCAAAGTTTGTCGTGCATAGCACAGCTAATAACTGTGACAGACTTGTTTATTAAATGGCTAAACAAAAGCAAGAAAAGCCTTTTTTTGGAGTCAGAGATTGCTCAAACCGTAACCATTGTGGCCGTTCAACGAGGCTACCTTTTTTAACGTAAAATCGTAAAATAAAAATATTCAGTAAGCATCCTCTCCTCCTCATCGTAACTGCACGACTTTTGAATCGTACCAAAAACCTCGAAGAAGGTTATGGTAGCAAGTTTTCAAGTTGTGGTACAAGTCTTAATACCATCTGTCCAGCAGTGAAATATCATATCAGCTTGCTACTGATGATAAACTCAGTGCTGCTGTAAACCAATGGTTGAACTTGAAGGCGGAAAATTCCTACAAAGAAGGTATAGAAAAGATTTTGTATGCCATGATCAATGCCTCAATTAAATTTCTGTGCATGTAGAAAAAGTCAAGGAGTTTACCTTCAAAACACATTTAATAACAATTTTTGAGAGTAGCTCTTGTACTTTAAATATTTACAACTAAAATATATTTAAAACATACTAGTACAATTACTACAGGCCTACTACTAGTAGTTGTACTAGGTTACTAGTACAATAAAAATACAGCAGTATTTGCCATTTTTGGCAATCTTTGATCTAGTGTACAGGTAAGTTAATTATCTTGTGTGTGAATAAGTGGTGAATTCAAAAGTGGTGACGAACTTCTGAACTTTCAACATTATGAAATACTAGCAGAGTACCCGTCCTTCGTACGGGGTTGGCAAATAAGTATAAAATGCTTATTGCAGTTATACCCGATCTTTGCGTTTGCGATGTGAGAAAACACGGTTTGAGAACATTTGCTTCCTCAAATTTACGGTATGCGATAGTATTACACATCTACCATAGCCATAATGTTCTACTACTTCAGCTACACAATAGAGAAAGATAGAATAATAAAAATTTGCAAAATATCATAAATTATTCATGAAATTAAAAACATAAACATAACTGTAAACAATGCTACTTTGACATTTCTCATTGTGTATCACAGTTTTTTGTTGCTGCTTAGTTCAAATTAGCTGTTTTCATAAATAATGAAAAAAAATAATAGTGCTACACCCTGTTGGTAAATCTTATAAATTTTTAATGCTTTTGCATATCATAGAATCAACTCTTTTAGTTGAAATAGCTGGCTAAATTCTTTAATTCCCTTTAAATATGAATACTCAGAAGGTTAACATGGGGAACTGCAGAGCCACTGGGTCGGAGCCCGAAAGGATTTTTGAGATAAGAATATGCATTGTAAGAAAGGGGATTAACCCCGTACCCACGGTGCTCATCTATGCAGACACTCTGTTCACATTACACTTAGTCGACCAGTTGGTGTGAACAGAGTTGAACAGTAGCATGAGCATCGATTTACAAATTCCTTTCCCAGCTGATGTGAGCTAGGCGATGACCGCTAGGGCTGACTTCCAAGAAACACCGTTAACCTATAAGCCACACACCCTATCGGTAATCAGCCAATGAGAAGGGCTAATGAAGAAGATGGAGGGGTCAAGACTCTTGGAGCTGGAGGATCTGAAGGAAAACATCGAGGAGATCACCACGGGCCACCGGAGAAAGAAGATCGGGAGTTTGGGAGTGCGTGTATCGGTGCGTGTGCTTCTGGGACAATTAACAGTATGTAAAAAGAATAAAATATATAACTAAAGTTTTGTCAAACATTCAAGTCATGTAATTTGTCAGTAACTAATTCTTTTAAATTTTCAATTGATTTTCTTTTCTTGTAAATTTAACGTTGTAAATTTATTTATCTTATTATTGTTGTTTTTTGCATTTTCAAAGTTTTCTTTTGCTGTTGTAACACTTTTAACTTTTGTTGTTTTCGTAATTTAAATTTTTGTTCATTACACGTTGAGTAACACCCTTAAGCAGTCTTATGTCTCATTAACCTAACACCTCTTCACTAAGCTAAGCGAGTGTAACATTTAGGAAACTTAAACTTAAAGTGAGGCATGGGACTCGCATGGTGGAGGCGCCGGGTAACAATAAAATACCCAAATAAAACACTAACATAAATAAATAAAACACTCTGTTAACATATAACATTTGTTATATGTTAATCGGGAATGTGAGCTATCATCATGCCAAATTTCAGCCCAATCCGACCAGTATTTTTCGTGTTTACTTGTCACAAACATACATACATTCATACATCCAAACTTTCTTATTTATAATATTAGCAGTGTTGGGGAAGCTACTTTTAAAATGTAGCTAGCTACAACTACTGCTACATTTCCAAAAAAGTAGTTTAGCTACAGCTACAGCTACAGTTACGAAAAAGTAGCTAGCTACAACTACAGCTACAATGAAATGTAGCTACAGCTACAATTTTAGCTACTTTTCCAAAGACGTTACTTTTTATTCCACGCATATTACGTGAATGTAAAATTAATTGCAACTACATTTACATATTGAACAAACATTTAAAAAAATGTCAGTATTGTATCTAACATTACTTGGAAAACAAATTATTCCTAGATTGTATTTAATTTGTTGGCATTATAAACCTAACATTACAACAACAGAACCAAATAGTTGGGTGTCCCATCATATTTAGTAGGCTACTTATTTTTAAATATTGCATTATTTTTAAGCATCTTAAATGTAAATTTCATTAAGTTCAAAGGACATACATCCAAACTATATTTTAAAAGCTAATTTTATTTCTTTAATATAGATTCATTTATAGTATAGATGTCTTATATCATCAATTAAGACCAATAATAAAACTGTAAAACGATTATTTAAAAATACTTTTTGTGTTACAGAGCCTAGCCTACTTAAATTGGAGTTTATTGCCTTTCTTTACTTTTAATGTTAAAAACGACATTGCTATAACTTTTAACCATAGTGATAAGTTACTTGTTCTATGAATAACACTTTTCAATGTCAAGAAATCGTCCTTTATTGTCATTATGCATAGGGCAAATTTTGCTTCAACCTATTTGGTACAGAAAACAGTATATTCAGCAACTTATCCTGAAATCGGCTTTTAATTTATAAACATGTTGAAATTTGTAAAGTAAAAATAATATGTAGGCCTACTTTGGCTATGTAACAACTTGGCTATAGTAGGCTTGTTCTTGCAAGGACTAAACGGATATATTCCTAATAATTGAACTTGGAACTTTTGGTATTCGTCTTAAACCATAGCATAGCCTAGGAATAGTCCTATACAAGAGCTGTTAGCAGGAGCAAACTATGCTATTTTTTCAATGTAAGTTTCATGTTATATGGAGATTTTTTTGTTACAATTATCATGTAGTCTAGGCATATCTTAAATCTCATCAGGTAATTTCCTCCTTGTTAATTTAGTAAACCCTTGAAAAATATTCGTAATCTAACTAAGGAAGGGCTTGTGATGATTGTGAACCACAATCAACAGCTGAAGCAAAGGTTGATTGACCAGCTTTCCCATTATTTTAAGGTTTAGTGTTGGTTTCCATTAAAACCCAAGTTGAAACACTATTGATATAATAAAGAAACTAAATTGATTACTAATTTCCCTGTCAATCACTTACAAGCATTCAATAGCTTCTCTTGTCACCGGTAACGTTTAAACGTCGTCTGCATCTAGCCATCTAGCGATTTTATTTTATCTGACAGTAATCATAGTATAGAGTGGTAAATTAAGGAAATGAGAGCCAAAAATGTGGATAACACTCATTTAATGGCCTCCATGTCCACACAACGTTGTAATAGGGAATGAAACGGCTGCAACCAGCTGTATGAAGCCAAGAAAGTAGGCCTAATTTTTTTGAAAATCTCGGTTCTCAGTTTGAAAGAGGTTGTTTCACGTAAGGTTGAGGTTATGATAAAACTCACTATCTCAAACAATGTTAATGTAGCGAGAAAAGTAGCTACAATTCCGCTACAACTACTTTAAAAATGTAGCTAGCTACAGCTAAAGCTACAAAATCTTAAAAGTAGCGTAGCTACAGCTAACGCTACAAAAAAAGTAGCGTGCTACTGTAGCGTCGCTACTGTAGCGTCGCTACTGTAGCGTCGCTACTGTAGCGTCGCTACTTGTAGCGTCGCTACTTGTAGCGCGCTAATTCCCAACACTGAATATTAGTAGGACTAGCTGTAACCCGCAGGCTTTGCCCTGTTTAACTTCTTAATTTTCAAGATGATCTCGTTCGCATGGCTCAATCACGTCCTGGTTGAAGTTTGTTCGCTACGCTCACTCACCTTTAGGTTGGATCCTTTTTTAGTGAGCGTCTACTACCCAAAAGGAAGATGCCTGCCACGTTTCAGGTTCCTAGGTCTTATGGTTTCTGATATTTCGTGATGAGTGAGTGAGTGAATGAATGAGTCAGTGGTATTTGAGCTTTATATCCCCCTATAAACTTGTATTTCATCCCCATCATCATCAGAGCCATTCAGAGAAAGCCAGACCCCTAACATCAATAGTTCCTTCAGAGAGTCCACATTCTCTTCCAATGATGACTTCCCACCGTTGCCAGCAATTGCAAAATCTCCGTTTGAAAATGATTTTTTAGAAAGGGAACTCGACTCAGACTTGAACCCGACAAATTAACGTCAACTGATTTTTGTATTTACCATCTCAACATAAGAAGTGCACGACACAAAATAGATGAGCTTTGCGCCTCCTGGAGCCAGCCTCCAGACATACTGTGTCTCTCGGAACACTGGCTGCATGAGGACGAGCCTCTTATTGTTCCTAATTTTACTTGTGTCTCTAAATTTTGTCGAGGTTCAGGTTTAGGTGGTGGTGTTTGTATCTACTATAACAACCATAGTATGTTTAATCTTAAAGTGTCAAATTATAGAAATAACATGGTTCAGAAGCTATGTAAAGCCAATTCCTTCGAATTTTGCGTTGTAAATATTAAAATTGTAAATAGTATTGTTTTTAATGATGACTTGAATTTTTTAATTGTTTGTTTGTACAGACCTCCACACAATAATGAACGAGAATTTATTAACTCATTTGAAAAGTTAATTCATAATCTATTGAAAAATAATATGTTAATTGTACTGTGTGGAGATTGGAATATTGATTTTCTTAATTCTGTTAATCCAAGTATTGAGAAGCTAAGAAATATCTTTTTATCTTTCAATTTACGTGAATTGGTTAATCATGCCACTAGAATCACTGACACCAGTGAAACCCTCCTTGACAATGTTGTTACAAATTTAAACACTGAAATAGTTTCATGTCGTTCATTTATAAACACATTATCAGATCATGATTCTCAGCTAGTATCAATAAGAACCAATTGCAAACCAACAGAATTATTTGTTAAGAAACGATCCCTCTGTAAACGTAATATTTCTAATTTTAAGGAAATTTTGTCTCAGGTAGATTGGAGTAGATTGCACCAGGTCAATGAAGTAAACAGTAAATTCAAATTTTTTCATGGTATTGTCCAAACATGTTTTAATAGATCATTTCCTTTAAAGAAAATTAAGAAAAAAAGGGGGAAACACAAAAAACCATTGAGTAAGGAGTTGAAAGATTTTGCCAATAGTAATGTCGATTTGGGTATTCTCGTCCGAAATACTAAGGATCCAGCCTTGAAAGCACTTTTGAAAGAGAGAAAAAAACTGTTCAGGAGGCTTTTGATTCAGGAAAAATGTACAGATATCTCATGTGAATTAGAGAAAGCTGACTGCATGCAAAAGGCCCTTTGGCATATTGTTCGTAGAGAGAACTGTGAGTTGAAACCTTCTTCTTTACCCATCTTAAAATCCCAGGATTCATTGGTTCAGTCACCTTCTGAAGTAGTAAATCTTTTTTCGAAACATTTCTCAGGTTCTTTTGTTGGATCTACATTCGGTGAATCGTCTACTGCAGTCAATCTTGTCCAGCAGACCCCTCCAATGCATTCTTTGTTTTTGTCTCCAGTTACTTCCAGAGAGATAGAGCAAGCAATTCAATCGCTTAAATCAAAAACATCTACAGGCTCTGACGAAATATCCAGCTCTCTTTTAAAGCAAATGTACACATCCATTTTAGACCCTTTAGTTTATCTGTTTAATGCTTCCATGTCATCAGGTATTTTCCCCGATATTTACAAAACAGCAAAGATTGTCCCGGTCTTCAAGAAAGGTGACAAATGCGATGTTAACAACTATAGGCCGGTTGCTCTTCTTCTTTGCACTTTATCAAAGGTAATGGAGAGGGTTATGTATTCCAGGTTAATGAATCATCTAGACATGAATAACATTCTCATACAAAACCAATATGGCTTCAGAGCGGGTCGCTCAACCACTCAAGCAATTGTTGAGTTTGTTCAGGATGTATTATCCAACCTTGAACAGCGCAAACCAGCCCTGAGTGTATTCTGTGATCTTTCGAAAGCTTTCGATACAGTTAATCACAATATTCTTTGTGAGAAACTGGAAAAATATGGTGTTCGAGGAGTTCCACTAGCTTGGTTCCGATCGTATCTTTCAAATAGAATGCAATTTGTTGAGATTTCAGGATTTCGGTCGCATCTCGCTGAATGCAAGTTCGGGGTTCCTCAGGGTAGTATTCTTGGACCATTGCTTTTTATCGTGTATATTAATGATCTATCAGCACATCTTCATTCAGCTAAATCAACCTTCTATGCGGATGACACAACCTTACTGTTTGGAGGTCCATGTTCCAATTTGCAATCTCGAGTTGAAGAGTCAGTTAGTTCACTTTTAAGTTGGTTATCGCTGAACAATCTTAGACTAAACTCCGATAAGTCCGTTTTCATGCAATTCCTAACTCTCAATAAGATCCCTGAATCCGTCTCGTTGAATAAGTTCGAGATAGAAGAGTGCTCTGTTGTGAAATTTTTAGGTCTAACTGTGGATAAAATGTTGTCATGGTCCAATCATGTATCACAGCTTTGTTGCAAGTTGAACTGCATCTGCCATGCACTTAGGACGTTGCAACCTCTTCTTGACTGGGAAATGTTAGTAGCAGTCTACTATGGTTGTTTTTTCTCAGTCATGACTTATGGTATTGAAGTCTGGGGTGGTTCTTCCCATGGTGATAAGGTCTTTACCGTACAAAGAAGGGCAGTGCGTATCCTCAATTGCTTACCACCACTCCATTCATGCAGAGGAGTCTTCCGGGAGAACAACATTTTAACTTTGCCTTCTATATTCATCTACAGAGCAATAATGTCTGCAGTAAATCATCTGAAGGATATTCCATCGGTTGGTCAATGTCATAGATACCCCACTAGGCATGGAGGAGATCTTCGTACTCCATGTCATCGTCTGACCCTTTCTGAAAGGAATGCAAATTTTTCGGGCCCATTTTTCTTTAATAGGCTTCCTGAAGAAGTAAAGCAGTGCAGTTCAAGGTTGGGTTCTAATGGTTTTGGGAAACTACTGAAAAATTATTTGGTGGAAGGTGAGTTTTACAGTACCGAAGAATTCCTGTCTGCCTGATCTCATTCAACATGGCATTTTTATTTGACTTATTTGTTTAAATCTTTAGAATAAAATAGATTTAACTAATTATTTTTTGTTTTGATTTAAATGCTACTAGACCATATAATGTATTTGACGATTGAGATGTACATTGTATAATTTGTACCCAATTCATGAATAAAACATGTCTATGTCTATATATATAGATTTATTTAACTGACTATACAAAATTGCTATGTTTATGGTTTAAGTGTCTAATTTGCAACGATTAAATTATTTTTAGGAAAATTCATGATTTCAGAACCAATGTCAGCGAACAACCCAATTGGAATTCATATTGCAGCTGTGTTTGTCAGTGAACAAACTGGTCTAGTACTCAAAGACAACTACATTTACAATGAAGGGTGAGTTCATTTTTGGCAATCTTTGATCTAGTGTACAGGTAAGTTAATTATCTTGTGTGTGAATAAGTGGTGAATTCAAAAGTGGTGACGAACTTCTGAACTTTCAACATTATGAAATATTTATTTAACTGACTACAAAATTGCTATGAAATATCTCTTAAAATTAACAGGTAAACGGTTGTCTCAATAATAGTAAATGTTTTGTCTAAAACATGTTTTTCTTCATTCAAAGCCATGAATAGTAAAAAGTAAAATTCTTCAATTTTTTAGTTTTGTCATATTTTTTTCTCACTAAACGTATCCTGTATCTTTTTATTTTGTTTTTAAGCAGTACTTTGATCTGAGGTCAAAGGCCTTATTACGAACCCCATGCTACCCATCTTGGCTATACATACACACATCACCTTTAGCAAATATTCAATATAGGGAATAAGCTATAAGCTATTTATTAACCTCATGGGTAAGACCCAGCCTCGGAATGGAAATTTGCTTAGTCTGCAGGATTGCTGCGGCGGCGGTATTATTTTTTTCTTAAACCCACTCTAGCTTGCATTACAATGTTTCTTAGTTTTAGTTTTTAGTTAAAATACTACGCTATTCATGAATACTATTGCATATGAAACTACAAAGTGTTTTTATGGTTGAGTATAACATTATAAACTAAATTTATATTTTGCAGATACTACATAATTGTGGATGACGACTCACCGTTTGATATCAATACTCACCTTTTGTATCCGTTCGCCGTTGTTGTGGGCCTCTGTTTCTGCACCATGCTCGGCTTCATGGTTAGTATGGTCAGTAGTAAAAGTAAATACTCTATTAACTTATATCATATTATTAAAAGAATTTGTTGGATTTTGTGTGCAGCAAATCGACCCCTAAATATTAATTTTTATACGCTTATAGGGTATCAATTTAAAGCTCTTATCCTCTAGATGTGCCTTATTTGGATGATATCTCGTGAATGTCCTTCGTCCTATAGGCTTGAATTCTTTTGTCAATCATCTGAACTGTTTCAAGTTTACATTAAACAGATGGCCATAATACAATTTTGTGAAAATATTATATTAGATTTGAATACGCATTCTGATAGCAAGACGTTTTGGCGAGCCATTAATGCATTAAAAATGAAATCTGACAATATTGTGGGAAATATTTCACCAGTAAAATGGGTTAGGCCTAAACATTTTAACAGTTTGCTAAACCCCCCGCTCCTGGCAGGTGCGATAAGTTATGTGGAACCTCTAGTAGATAATGCTAGATTATATTGTGAGTTTACCAGAGTTGAGTTAAAGAATGTATTGACCGCGGTCAAGGCTGATAAAGCCCCAGGCATGGATAGAATACCTTGCGAATTTTTTTAAAAATGCGCTCGATAATTTTTTGGACTATTAACAAATGGTTATTTAGATTAATGGTTAGATTAAGTTCATGTTAATTGAGTCCGGATTAATAGAGCTGTGTAAGTTCTCACAATTTTTGGGTTGGACCTGGCTAACAGTAGAGATTGGGTTGGACTGGAAGTAATTTTTGAGCCAAGCTCGAGTCGGTTAATTACTATTAGACATGTACTACTTGACTTTCAAGCCTAGGTAAATTTACTCTTGAGATTGCAGAAAACATTGGCGAAGATAGCACTGTCGGTTGTCGGAAATTCATGATTTTGCAGAAACTGCAGAAGATGTTCTTAATTTTGCTGTGGGGCTCTCTCTCGATTTCTCTTTGTTCTCAATTTTGTCACAACCATGGCAGACGTTCCCAATTGTCAAAATTATCAAAGTTTTACGTGTGTCAAAACATGCAACACGTTGTATTATCAGGGAAACTAGTCAGCACCTGTTAATGAAAAATGTTGGCCTACATATGGAAGTAAGATAGCATGTTTTGTCGTAAAGGAGTCCAACAATATGAATGAATTATTTGTAGTATTCTACAATTACAATACATTGTGTTCTCAGACCCGATGTTTGTCTACAGGTAGTGAAGTGTATCAAAGACTACCGCAGAGCCAGAAGACACAGGTTACCTGCCTCCTCCCTACGTAAGATACCCATCGCCAAATTCCGCAAGGGAGATCCTTACGAGACTTGCGCCATCTGTCTGGATGATTTCATCGAGAAGGAAGAGCTGAGAATTCTACCATGCTCACACGGTGAGTTTTAAAGAATTTCCTGCGATTTGGGGAATTGATAAATATTTTCAAGAGTTTTTAAACAGGTCTTGATGCAGTTTTTGGAGAGAGGATGTAATGTGTTTTGGGTACATAGTCCGTTACTCTGCGTAAAAAAAAAAAACTTGTGAAAGTCATTATTTAAACGGTTGGAGTATTGTTTTTAAGATTGCTCAAGGTGTCATGTAGGACGTTGTTTAACGTAGCCTATATTATTCTATTTGTCAACAACGCAATGTTTACTTTCTCTAAATCGTTTTGTGGTGCTTCACAGCATATCACACCAAATGCATAGATCCGTGGCTGACCCGGAATCGCCGTGTGTGTCCGGTGTGCAAGCGCAAGGTATTTGCTGCAGACGAGGCGCGGCCCACTGCCTCGGACAGTGACAGCGACAGTGAGGTTGATGACAGAACACCTCTCGTACGAGCCAACAACACGTCTACCCAGGGCGGCACCTTCTCCAACTCCTTCCTGGTTTGTTGTTTAGATTTATTATTGTATAGTAAATAAGTGCTAGCGTCGACTTTGGAACTTAACAATCCATCCGCATGTTAAAGTTGTCGCCAGTTTTTTATCAAAATGGACGTAGTTGAATTGAGCCACGGACAGATTGCGCCGCAAAATACTCTGAGACTAAATATTCAACTAAGGTCTTTTTGATAAAAATTTGAAACAGCTGGCCTATCTAGATGGGATGTCTTCTTCGCTAAACAAAAGTCAATGGTGTTAGTCGCAGTAAAATCTGTTTTTACCAATCAGGGCACTTAACTGAGCAGACAAATAACAGAAAATCTGATTAAATGCAGTTTGAAAAATTTGTAAAAAGAAGTAAACTATTGTAAAGAAATTACAGTTTTTTTTGCAGTTAGTAAATGCTATCATATAATGTATGTGAATTAATATTTGAATCATATATTGAATCATCTAAATTTTTGTATTGTGTACGTATGTTTTGCGACTTTTACGACTAACCGACACAGCTGAACAATCCCAACTCAGCCACTTAAACTGACGTTTTGTTTTAATCTACTCTCTTTAGATGTCATATATTACACGGAATATCAGTGTTATATTATTGCACCTTGTATCCATGAGCCCCTGGATTCTGATTTTCCCTGATCAGCTAGATAAACTATTTCTTCAAAACATACAAACCTGATGTCTATTGAGTTGTTAATCTGTTGGTTGCAGAGTAACACATTGAGGCCATTGATCAGTGGACGAAGATCAGCGTCAGAAGTCTATAACACAGATGCAGGACCATCCAATGCCGCTCCTTCCATACAACAGCCAGGTAAGACACCTTACTAACTGACGGATCGTCTGGCAATGAATTTGATATGACGACCAAAAAATTAGATTAATAAAAATCTTGCCTTTACCTTTTATTGATTCATGATCCAGCTGGTCTTAGCTAGGAGAAAATCTATCAAGGAATTTCTCACAACGTCCCGCATTTGGGGGATTTCTTAACCGTCCACACTCCAACATAATGCATAATTATTTTTGTCTTACATTAACCTCACTGCTCCCCACCACCCACCATAGACTACTGATCTCACAGTCAATCTGAAGAAAGTGAAGAAATGCTATTGGTACAAGCCACTAAAGCAGGAAACCCACTAGTCCGACGCTCTCCGATCCGACAAAATTACTTTGCATGGCTTTAAATGGACTGTAACCAACTAGTCCGACGCTCTCCGATCCGACGACTTTGCTCTCTGGGGTGTTGTTGTTGGACGTCGAATCGGCTTTTTCTCCAGTCTGCAGCGTGCACCAGGCCAAGATTAGTCCCTTCACTAGCTTCAAGTGTGTCATGAGTATTGACGACAATGTCCAATACAGTGTATCAACACATTGTATAAACAAATATATAGTGTTTGAATCTTAGCAATTCTTTATACAGTAGGTTATAAAATCAGCCTGACCATATTCTGATGCTTTCAATGATGTAAGTTCTATGTATTCGAGTTGTGATTGGTTCTTAAATTGTGGACCAACTATTATGCGCACAAAGAATTATCGGATGGACAAATAACGACTTCTTACTCTAGCAGCCAAAATTAGGAAAAAAGCCAGAAAAATCCAATTCCTCGTCGGTTACTGACGGAGTCTGTCGGACCATTGGGTTTTGGCCTGAAAAAGTACGGAAGGCGTCGGAGACTTGTTGGACTGGTGGGTTTCCTGCTTTAGACCAGCCAGTAGCGACCACAGTGAAAGATAATGCAGGAAGCTGGTCTCAAACCAACTAAGTCTGGCACATTAGCCCAAGACACTATTTTTGAACTAAAATGTGTAGTTTTCAGCTTAAAATGTTCACCTTTATCTCTGTTAATAGATTAATAAAATGATTTGAGTGGTAATATGATAAATGTGTGTTTCCCATGTTTCAGGAGAGGTTCAAGCAGTAGCGGAAGTGAACCCTGAGGTCCATGTGTCCACATCTAGGGTAGAAGGCCCCAACCCTTTTGCCGACATGAATATTTAGTCTATGAGGTAGATAAATTCATACACTGTTCCAACTTCTAAAAAATATCAATTAAAAAACTAGGCCTATATGTATAGATTGTATACACTAACAGAATCATTTTATGTACAGTGAAACCTCTTGACCTTACGTCACCTTTATGTGATGGATGATTTTTTTTCAAACAGTTAAATTAATAATTTTCCAGGAGTAGGTGGCCACCCTGTCTTAAAATGATGGAAAAGATAATTAAATCACAGAATAATCCGGTTCAAAGGGTTGACAAGTTTTACAATAATCTCCACCAAAACTCTATTATCAACTTATGGTTTTTCTTGCAGGTTGTCATTTGGCTACGCCGCTCGCACTAACGCCGTGTGAAATACTTGTTCCTGGTGTAAAGTTGGTGTGGAGGACTCGATCCATGAAAGACTCGTTCTTTTGTCAAGCTGGTGTTAATGACTCATTCTCTAGTGACTATAGAGTTTTATCCATGCAACGCATCTATTCATTGTACATACGAGCTAGTATTAACCTACTTTAAGTCATATTTTAACTCAGATCTGCGTTGTTGACTGTACATCAGATTATTTAGCTTTATACAATTTTGTTAAATATTCATTACATTATTTTATTGTAAACATAATTGCAATGTTGTTTAGTAGATTTATTTCCTTTTATAAATATGCAGCTCACATTAGTAAATTGAGTTAGATTCAGTTTTAGAAATTCAATTTGTTATTAGTTTAGATAATGATCAATGAAATATTAGGCTTTTAGTTAGTATAAAATAATCTTCACATAGTAAAACAGTAGTTTGAGATTAAATTGAAATTCAAAATGTGTACAAGTTTAGATGTGTCACAACTTTTTGTAGCTATTTACAATGATAAAGTGTTAACACTAATGTGGTGTCCTTGATAGAACTAAATTAAAAGTCTCAGGGAATTTTAATGTTTTTTTTAACCTCATCCATCTTTAAGATTTGATTAAATACTCCGGATCACGAGTGTTCATAATTTTAATAGTTTTGGTGAAATTGTCGCTTAAGGAGTGTTTTTAAAAATTTAAACTGGCTTTATACCTTTTTATTGTGGATTTCAAATTTTAATGTTGGAAGTTAAAGTTTACTATTATTTGTAAATACTAAATATTAGTTATTTTAAATACACAACTAAACACATTTTTCAATTATACAATGCTTTCTTATTTTATCCACTAAATATATTAGGAAAGAACATGTTGTATAAGATTATTTGATTGTAAAACTCATGTTGTATAAAAAAAATTACCTACATTTGATCATAGATAAAAAAAGTTTACGAAAGCAAAACTATAAATAATGCAACCCTACGATAGCAAAATTAATCTACATAAAGTTACATGATAAATGTCTCATCTTTACCAGTATGACACATTGTTCCACTTTAAAGATGACCAACACTCTTTATTTTATACAAAACAAACCAAATACACATGCAAATTGTATATATTGTATTTATTGTTTTATGTTTATTCCACTTTACTGCTGTTATCTGTATTATGGCTGTAATTGTTTTATGTGATAGTAAATATTTTTACTGATTCTTATCTTTCTACTTTTTAAATCCTACCTCTCCTAGCTTTAAGCTACAGCTGAGTGTAAACAATGAATACAAACCCTTTAAGCGAAATGCTTATAGTTAGATTGCAATTTTGCCGCCAAAATGAGCTTCACGCGGCCGCTGCTAGGATAGGCCACACTACTCTTTACCTCTCTCTCTAGGCCGATTCTTCATCTCACTCCCTCTCAGTCAGCTAACTTGGCCGCACGCTCGCAATAATCTACATAGCGGCCGCCACAGGAACTATCCAAAATTCAAATATTCCCAAACTGAATTTTTAACAAAGGCAATGCACTTCTTACAGGTTTTGTATTCATTGGTGTATATGTACACACTGATCAGAGTGTTGACAGTTAGGTCTGTTTTGCTCTGATTAGAACAGCTGTTTATGTAGTAACCAAGCTACACAAGGCATCTCACTGCCACATTGATCTTTCACTGACAATTCATTGGGTTATGTCAAGATTAAAAATAAAATCATGTCAATTATCTCAGTGTCTATTGAGTAACAAACCAATGTCATGCTTCACTATAGTCTGTCTAAAAATTGTGCGGTTGGAATTCAATTTATGATTTCCCTATCATGGGAAATCTCCCACTCATTTACCCTTTTCTACACTGAAATCCCCTTAACAATCATCTGTTTTATATTGCAGACCGTGTTTTAAGAAGCGTTTGTTTATCTGGTACTTATTTAATACGCAAGCAGGATTTTTGTGACAATTGCTCCTCCGAAACTACTGAACCGATTGACATGTTTTCGGTGTCATTGGAAAGAGCATAACGTGAAGTTGTGCAGGAAACTTTCTTTTTAGGTAAATAGTTAGGGAGTGAGGCCCTGGGGCCCTTAAACAAACATTGTTTTGAAACTCCAGCTGTTGTCAGAAATTAAATATTAATAATTGGTCTCCATGGAAGCATGAGAAAATTCACAATGTTTACATTTACTTTGACATTTAAATGTAAACAACGAGAACTGTCAAATGCCTATTTCACAATTTCAGACAGCTGATCCAAAAAAATAAAACAACTATGTGGTAGGTTTATTTAATCTGAAACTTTATGATTGATATTTTATTATGAATCTATTTCAATGAATCTGAAACAGATTTTTCCCGTTGCGAAGGAAAAATTTAAAGTGAGAAGAAGAACATATGTTAATTGTAAACGGTCAATGTGTAAATTATCTATGTTGTATTAAAAATGTGTATAGTTTTGGATGATATAAGTTATTAATTATAGAATTTTTATTTTAAGGATTTGGCATATGAGTAAGCCTATGATAAATAACACCATTTCAGAGTTCTGCCAGTTTTTGCCTAACTCTGTCCTGTGGAGTTTAAAGTAGCCTACACCTTATTAACTAAAAATTTGCTAAATAGCTTAGGTACGGTACTTTATAAAAGCTGACAGCCTTTTTATGTTGACTTAAATTGTAAGCTTACCTTTTCCCGTCATATTTGGAAATTATGACTGTTATTAGTTTTTAAACAAGTTATTTGTTTATAAATAAACTCCTGTACTTCTTTGCAATTGCTCGATTTCGAGCAACATGTACACTTATGATTGAACTACCACAGAATAAAACTAGAATATTCATTTTAATTGTGTTTTTAGTTTGGGTTGTAATATCTTGGCACCTTTTGGCCATTTATAATTAACACCAATCAAGTAAACTCAGACTGAATAATATTAAGCTGCACAAAATACCATCAGAATAATCACAATGTTGTTTAAACCACTAAATGTAAACAAAGTGACACCTGTTGTAAAGTTATGAATAGTAAGAATCAGCTGTAGGCTAGTATGTGGTGGTGGCAGGGCCAGGGAGAAAGCAAGGGAAAACCAATTTGCCCTTCAATTAAATTCACATTAAAATCAGACAGAGTATAAACAATAGCATGCACAACATGGATGATGCCAGGTAGTTTCGAGCCGACCCTTGCACATGAGGATAACAATACCTCTATTATCAAAAAAAATGGAAAAAGGTATTAAAGGTATTACCAAAGACAATATGATGATAAATTACATTTAATATTAACCTTAAAAAATAGATCACAACAAGATTAGAAGAATAGGCCTCGAGTCCTTCTGCTGACTCCCAACCGGTCGTAGAGGGTGTTGAACCGGGTGACAAACTGGTTGATGTCATTACAACCCTTCGTGATGGTGCCCAAGTACGTCATCAGACCGACGTCATTGCATTGCTGGAAAACAAGGAAAATAACAGTTAGGCCTAACATGTAGGATTTGTGTCCGATAACTTGTAGAGTATGTGTTTCATCAATCTAACAAGTGCAGTGATGGCTATAATTCAGAAAGATTTCTCACAGACGTCAATTACATGAATTGTGAAATCTAAAATCTGAGTACAGTAGAACCCGGTTAACCGAAATAAAGGGGGGAGGGCTGTTTCGGATTTAACCATTTTTTTCGGTTTACCCCTCATATGCTAAAAATAGCCTTTGTATTACCACGGTGTGTAGGAAATAGTTATTTGTGTAACTAGTGGGCAAAGTGGCACTTTGCTGCACACGAGAGCAATGTTTACGCACGAGCCTCGAGTGCAGCATAGGCCTTTTGCACTCGTGTTACACGTTATATTTTTCCTACAGTCACTTTACTCTACGAGGCGAAGAATCGACTGCGATTTGTAGCGCCCCAGCAGTAAGTAAGTAAGTACAGTCACTTTAAAGCATATAAATAATTAGTCTTTTAAACACTATACAACACGTTTTTAGGTTCAGCTGGCAACGCAAATAGGTGCCCTAGAGAAAGTAGTACCCGGTCCGTATCACTCCGCTATTTTTCCTCGGCAAGAAATGTGCTCCGCGACTTGAGAATATAGTTCCATATGTTTTTGTAATTTGAAGTGGTTTCCGCGCCTAAAAAAAATGCTTTAAAGGTATTTTCTGGTTTATTAAGATCGTAGGAATGTTTTTAAAACGTTAAAAATAAACCTTGAGGCCTGAAGATGGTTCACTAATGAACCAAAACTAGTTGCCAAAATCAGCAACAAAGGATTACTATATGCAGGTATTGTAAACCATTTTAAGTATAATACAGTAATCCAGAGGCTAAACAACTATTTTTTAAAATAAAAGCCCAGAAAGTTCAGAAATACCAAAACTATAAACACGAAATGACGGGTTAAATCGTAGTTATAATAGTCAATCAGCTGCTCAGAGTATTATTATCTTTAAGTGTTGCCAACCTATTTCGAAGCGTACACGGATTACGTGCATAATAGAACCACTGTTTTGTGTTGTTTCGTTGGAATCCTGATGTGCGCCAAAGTATAAACCGTACGACAAAGTATAAATATGCAGCAATTAGCAGCTTTCTGTACTATAAACAGTACAAGGAAGCGAACTTTGTCGGGTGACTGTAGGAAAAATTAATTTTCTATATAATACAGTGTTTTGTTTCAGGTGCAAAAATTTTATAAAGGGTTAGGAAATACATTAAACTAAACAACTGCTTTTACTAAAGCATTTTACATTACGGATTACAGAAACGTACTTATTTTAACCCTGTACAGTAGAGTCCCGCAAACTCGGCATTCAATACCCCGACAGTCTGGATAACTCGGCTATCACCTGGCTCAGGAAATTAGTGATTTTTTGAGTCCGGTTAAAAAGCTTAAAAATTTTATTGTTCTTATTATTAACCCTAGTTTCCGATAACTCGGCATTTCACAAACTCGGCACCCTTCCACTCAACATTACGCACAGTAACAGGCTGGCAGTACAGTACAGGGTGACCAGCAAACCATGACAATAGAGTTAAAGGGAAATGCCAGGTTTCAAAGGTTCCAAATTCAATATTTTCAGGTGAAAACTTGACCTAAAAAGGCAATTAAGTTTATATTGTAGGCTACACTAAAAATGTTTTAAAAAACCCAGAACCCAAATTAACACCAATTTAAGAATAATCCATATAAACATTTGAGTTTTGTGAATCTTGGAAATGGTAAAATAGAGAAATTTTCAATCTCAAAACTAATTTTAAAATATCCAAATCTCAAATCTAATTTTTGTAAAACAATTAGGATATGATATAAAACCCATCCTAACTATTATTTACTTTGTTTTGCCCATAGGCTTATTCTGTAATTTCCAGACCCATACAAAAGTCACACAGAATGGACTTTTTCACCATTGTCAAAATTCAAGTACAATTCCTCATTTTCTCGGCTGGACAACCTGTAATATAGAATCCAGTGATTATTTCTTGTGATCATAGCACACTCTATCATGCATAATACGGCCACACCCCTTTGCAACAGCAGAAGGGTATTAGACATTTTTCAGCTTTATTTACTGCAGTGACAACACACTTACGTTGTAAAAGTCCATAGTGAACCTGTCCGACTGCAACACAGGTAGTCGGTGACTGAGACTGTAGGCTTCCCGCAAAATCTCGTGGTTAACAGCGAGTTTTCCAGCCTGCACCGCCTTGACGTACTCCAGCACCAGCTTCACTCGACTGTGGAGCATCTTGATGGCTGAGTGCTGCGCTGTCAGGTGCTCGGCCACTAAACATATCAGCAATTTGTGAGGAAACTATACATTTGTTGAAACTACCTTCTTATTCCTGCAATCTTTTTGGGGGACGGGCATTAATTGCGCCAACTGACCTGAATCAAGTTGTCAGGTATTCCTGCATTGCGGCAACTACTCGAGGGAGCCACCCAGTAAGTTTGTTAACTGGGCCGCAAGTAGCGGCCCTATTTAACAGTATAATTGAGTAGGTTAGGTTAGGTTATGATAGGTTAGGATGACAAGGTTATTCCTTTTGCCGACAACTCACCCCTACTTGAATTGGGCTTAGCACAGCTAAGGAACATTTTTTGGGACCCTTTGAGGGCTTGGCGCAAGGAACTCTTTGGCTCAATTAATGCACAACCTTTTTGGGGCTTCCTTCTGCTTAAGAAATTAATGGGACAAAAAATTACAAAGCCAAAAACAGAGACTGCCATCTCCAAATTCACTACCCCACACAAAGAGATAGAGGAGCTTATTTTTCCATTGTGTTAATAGAGTATATAAAATATTAAAAATATAAAACCTGGCATCCATGCCATTTGACCGGCTGGGTAGCTGACTGGTTATAGTGCTCGCCTAACAATCAAAAGGTAGCCAGTCCTGAGAAGTCAGTAGCTTTTTAAAGGTTCTAAACTGGACCCATCTGTTACTGATCATTGGGCTTTAATAAATAATCCTGGCTAATAAAACAGCTAAGTTTAAGGCCAAGACACACCGAGCTCGCTCCCGCGGCGGGAGCGAATTTTGAAAAATCGCTCACCATGTTATCAAATGTGCCAAGTCACACCGCACTACCTCGCGCCCGCGGGCGTGCGGTAGTGTCCACCACGTCCGCCTGCTGAGCGATTTTTTGAGACTACCGCGGCGGGAGTTTTGTCTAGCGCATGCGCAAAGGGGCATTTTGAATGCCCAAGATATTTAAAGTTTAAAAGTAATACAGTTTAATAAAGTTTTAAATTAAATTTAACATTTGTCTTTTGTTTGATGATGTAGTCTATGTTGTTTTGTATTATTTTCGTAATTATGTTTATCACCAGAAAACAATAATTTTTGTTTACCATGCAAAAATAATGTTTACGGTGAAAATTTAATGTTTCCCATAAACATTTTTATATTGCCAATTTAAAATTCTTTTATTGTTTCATCGACTTTTTCGATTTGCAACGACCAAAACTTTACAATCAACGTAAACTTGAACTTTCAATAGAAGGCTTAGCAAAAAATTACATTAGTTTTGAAATGGTCATATGTTTTTATTTAAAAAGTAAATAGTCTTTTCCTACAGTCACCTGACAAAGTTGGCTTCCTTGTACTGTTTATAGTAAAGAAAGCTGCTAATTGCTGCATATTTATACTTTGCCGTACGGTTTATACTTTGCCGTACGGTTTATACTTTGCCGTACGGTTTATACTTTGCCGTACGGTTTATACTTTGCCGCACATCAGGATTCCAACGAAACAACACAAAACAGCGTGGTTCTATTATGCACGTAATCCGTGTACGCTACGCTTGGAAATAGGTTGGCAACACTTTAAAAATAATAATACTATGAGCAGCTGATTGACTATTATAACTACGATTTAACCTGTCATTTCGTGTTTATAGTTTCGGTATTTCTGAACTTTCTGGACTTTTCTTTTAAACGTTTTTAAAATATTCCTACGATCTTAACAAACAAGAAAATACCTTTAAAGCTTTTTTTTTAAGGCGCAGAAACCACTTCAAATTACAAAAACATACGGAACTATATTCTCAAAACGCGGAGCATATTTCTTGCCGAGGTAAAATAGCGGAGTGATACGGACCGCGGGTACTACTTTCTCTAGGGCACCATTTGTGTTGCCAGCTGAACCTAAAAACGTGTTGTATAGTATTTGAAAGACTAATTATTTATATGCTTTATAATGACTGTAGGAAAAATATCATGTGTAACACGAGTGAAAAAGGCCTTTGCTGCACTCGACATCATTCCGCTCTCGCCTGCGGCTCGTGCGTAAACATTGCTCTCGTGTGCAGCAAAGTGCCACTTTCACCACTAGTTACACAAATAACTATTGTAGTTTAGCGAAAAATAACGTTCAAAAGCTGAAAGTGGATAATTTATCCACAACCATATTTAAAATGCTTCGAACACAAGGTCTAAATTAAATTTAAAAAATAGTTATTCACTTTTTAAAGTAGCCCTACACTAACAAATTAATAAACATTCGATTGCTTCTTAAACATTTTACTTAAAACCTGCAAATTTACATGGCATACTAAACCGGTAAGATGAGTTTCTTATGTAAAACTAATTGTAATGAACTCATCTCAAAACTCCCGCCGCGGACGCGAACTTTTGGTGTGACATGGCTCGAGGAAAAACATGCGGCGGATGTCGGTGTGACATGGCCTTTAGTCAGGAAAAAAGCTACACGGATCATCTCACTTCATTCTACATTCACTCATATTTAGATTAAAATACACACCTAGGTGGTACCCCTATCTCAATTGGTAGGCCTAATGGTAGGACTAATTCAATTACAATTTTGAAAGACGGAATCAAAGCCTACTGATGACAGAGAAGAAAAGGTAAACAGCGAATTGACTTCCTTCTAACAGAAAAGCACCTTATAATTTTTACTCAGGTTATAATGAGAAACTCTAATCAACAACAAAAGTTACCAAGAGAGCTCTCGCCCGAGTCATTGCTGGACATTCGCGCAACGTGATCCACTCCGATTCTCTCCGCCTCCTCAGTGGCGAGCGTGTAATGGAGCTCCACAAACAACATGGTAGCCTCTCCCCCGACCAGGTCTATCACAGACTCGTACATGGCAATAGGTAGTTGCTACAAGAAAAATCAACAGTTTTATCTTCTTAATTGTTCTGATGTTGTTTATGAAGAGCCTAAGTTTATGTCAGGGGTTAGTGGCAGTGGCACCTAATGATGTTAAGGAAAATCAATGCTCCCACCAAGTATTAAATTAGGTTCTGTGATTTGTGGTTCAAGATGCTAACCTCTATTGAAGTTCATTGCTGGTTGACAGACGCGAATGGAGAAAAGTGTTTGGTAGAAAATGTGCACAAGGCATTTTGGAGGTAATCTTTAACATTTACACAGTGTTGTCTTAGTCTAGCAAATTTTTACAACCTTCACAAATAAACCTTAAAAACTAGGCACATTTTTTTCCGGTTAACACTTTCCTGCATATAAGTTATATTCCTATTTGTCAACTGGCAACTGATTTCAATAGTGGTTTTAACCCACTTCTTACAGAAACCTAATCTTAAAACATAATTTATATTCGATTCTCCCTAACCACGATAATGGCTAAAATCGCAAAAATAATCATCACAGAGGTAGAAGCAAGCTAAAATAGTAGTTAAGTTAATGAGTTAATGAACACAGTCTTAGAGTCAGTTTTTAACTAGCTCGCTTGACAGTGTCAGCAGCTCGTTGGAGACTTGCGTCTACAAACATCTTTAACTTAAAATGTACGTTAAGCTCATGCTCTTGACTCTATTCGGTTATTTTTCCCCCAGAGGATAAAAAGAACCACTTCAGTCCAAAATGTGTGTATTGCAATCGCAAGTGGCTATTTTCACTATGACGAATAGTAGGAAGAAATTATAGACTTTTGTGTCAGTTTATAATTACAGACACTAACCTCTGCATGACGAGCCTGGGGGTTGAGCTTTAAAAACATCGGACTCTCGTTGATCTCACAGATTTGCTTGTGTATCTTGATGTCACTGTCGTCTGGAGAATCACCTGTCGTGTACCAACCCAGGAAGTCCATCTCGCTGAACACTTGTTTGACTACAAGAAAAAGTATACAGTTTTAACACTTTAAGCTAAACAGAATGTACTTAGTTGTTTAAATTCAATCAAAATACAGGTCTAACTGATTAAAAGTAAACAAAACTTTAACTTTTCTTTTATGAGCACAAGACAGATTTTTCTAAGGCATTAAAACTTGAACAAAATCACTAGAAGTTTAACGTTTAAGCCACTTATAATTTTTGAGCTCATGATGCGGGAAAGGACATATACAAAATAACCTTTGTTGACTCCTAAGTTACATTACAAATGCGGAAAAAAAGGAAATCAGAATGATATGTTAGTATATTAACAAAATAGGGAAAATTACATTGAGTATAAATTACTTACATTGTTCTTCCTTGGTGTTGTAGTAGTCCCGATCTATTACAATGTCGCCGCCAATCACATTGAAAACCAGTTCAAAAGAATTCATGATTTCAATGTTGCGACCCTTTTGTTTCCCGATAAGGGCTCCAATGACTGGAAACAAAATTAGACAGTATTTTAATTTGTAGGCCTATCAGCATTTTGTAATTCTATCACATTACTATTTCTACTACTACTTAGAACTTACTATTCTATTACTAGAATACTTAGTTCTTACTATTTCTAGAATATCATTAGCCTAATTTATGCCTGGCATAATGATCATCTAAATAACTTAAATTGTTTTGTTGTAAAGTGGCCTTACACAGTTTTATAGACACTTTTGCTGTAAAATGTTAACAAACTAATAGGCATATGCCTAACTCTGACATAAAACTTGTTTCAGCACCATTAGACTAAATTTTGTTACAGCAAAATCCTATTCTACATGAAGGCATTTTCCTGCCGCTAGCGTTTCATAAACGGTGATTAACACGTAGTAGCCAACATCTAAGCGATACGCCTTAGTAAAAATACTTAGTAAAGTACAGTTTGAAATGATAAAAACAAAACACCTTGCTGAGCAACTCCTTCCTGAGCTCTGATCCTGGTCCAATGTTCTGATATGTTCATAATGACTAAGGGGTGAAGAGAGACGGAGACACTGCCCACAGTGCCAGACGACGCCATCACACTCTTACTGCTCCCCTCTTCCACCTCCATCTCACTGGGGGCGGAGGCACTCATCCTTACGGCAATTTAAACAGATCTGCAGACAATGAGATAAGTTTTAACAATGTCAGTAAGGTATTAATTTTGTGTGCTATTCATGCCAATGAAATTTTTTAACGTTTTGAAAGGGAACGGTCCAATCCCTGGTCTTGATATCTAACATCAACCTTTGTTTTGGATAGCATCATTAATTTATAGCCTATAGTCAAATGACAACTGGCATCTGAGTCTGGAAACTATCTCGCTTTGAATCGAAACAGTGACCCTCAGATTTGAAGGCGAGCTCAATAACCACTCGGCTACCCAGACAATCAATAACTTATAATCACTTACAGTACAAAGACTTAACTTAGGCCTACTTTAGGTAGGCCTACCGTACAGTATAATATTGATAAGTTCAATACTGCAACATAGGTAGGCCTTACCAGTTAAAATATCAATTTAAAAAAAATCAATCAATAACACTGAAAAGCAGTTAAGTTAGGGTCTGGAGACCGATTTTAAACTATGTTGATTGAAGCACTTAACCTAGCCATAGGATGGAAGTAAAAAGCAAATAATTAATTAATTACTATCGAATATGTTAAGGCCCAGCAAGTTTAACTAGATGATATTTGACTTAAGAGTTTAATAATTAATTAAATAGAAATACATACAAACTAGTACTGCGTCCTCGTAAGGTAAAATTTGACAAGAGTCGAATAGTTTGACATATGAACGAGGAGCAAAATTCACCACATTCAATCCGCTACCGCTATCGAGTCGAGAAATCCAGTAGACTCCAGTCCAAAACCAAAGGCAACTCAGATAAAAATAACAAAAAACAAACTAAAAGACTGGAGAAGTAATGATCCGTAGAAGTGTTTGAAAAACTATGATCATAGATTAAATATCTAGTAATTTCGGTAAGGTTGTTGAACAAGTTATAAAATTCCAGGCATGTACCTACTTTAATCGGCTAAGCATAATTAATGTATCACAACACAATTTGGCTATCGGATGGGTAAGAACTACCCATACTGTATCTGCAATATGTACTAGTGCAATACGCAGTGGATGATCATGTACACTGCTTGTACTTTATTTAGAACAAGTGCAGTTATATCAATCGTCGATTATTTAATCAGCACTTTAGAATATATATATAGCCTTGCTCAGATCACTGCTTGCGTCCTGAGTCATGGCCACCTTTAACTACAGGCCGCGGCCTTGTAGAATTGGCAACGTCGCAAGTGGTGTTGTTTAGTGACAGACGTCCTATAAGAAAACATGGCGGACAGGTGACATCAGCTCATTAATTCACACTTTATTGATTTAAATTTAAATTTATGAACATAAATTTAATAAAATATTGAAAATAAAACATACAGAATTAAAAACTGAAACAATATGAATTAAAAATTTATATCTGTACATTTTAAGCGGAGTCAATATTGTCATAGTCCAGTAACCAATCTTTTGTAAATACACAAATACCATTATCTGCTTCCAAACAAAACAGCTGTTACAACACCACTTGCGACGATGCCACTTCGAAGTCCGCGGCCTGGAGTTAAAGGCGGCCGTGACTGAGCAAGGAATTTGATTGTGTTGGCCATTAAATTCTTTGTAAAATATTGCAGTGCCTGGGTTTTCGTGGCGTTCATCTGGCTTTCTTTAGGTGTTCCTTTAGGTGGAAGGTAGATTCCAAATGAACGATGAATGATATTGCTGGTAAAAAAATTATCTGCTTCTCGTGTCAAATTAGCCTCTCTCTACTATAGAAACCATTTATGTGTAGGCGTTAGACTTTTTAATCATTTTACCTTAGATCTGAAATGTTTGCCTTCACATTAAAACATTACAACATTATCATTACATTATTGTGGTTGAATGTTGGAACAATCATTCCTATTGTATTAAGGAGCTGAAAGTAGTTTCAATCTGGAATACTGTTTTATATTTTTGTAGCTTTGTTAAATTGTATTACATAGTTTAAAACTTATGATATTAGATTTTAATTATTTTAATATTTTTCTTGACAAGGACGGATGCACTGATGTTATATTTGCGTTCTTAGACCAATAAATCTGTAAACTTACTTGTGTTATTGGTTAGTCTATAATTTTTTGTTTATTATTCTTTTAACTCATGTTCATGTTTACAACTTGGAGAGATCTTGGGATCATTTCATATAGTTCCAGGTAATTTTGATTCCAAGTAAATATTATTTTGAGGAATCAGAACTCTCATAACCAAGGACCAAGGTAGAGTATTATTACTTCAAGCTCTTGCTATAGTTCAAACCCATCGAAAAACCAACGAAAACACAATAATTTCCAGCTATCATTATGCACAGATAAACTATACAGTGTTAACAAAATCAGTTAAATACGGTACCTAAAGACAAAAGTCTGCTCCTAAGTGATATAAACTACACCGTTATAATTCCTTAACAATGTTTCTATAAGTACAAGTAAAAAGATAAATCATTTGTACCGTGTACTTCAAAATGTTCCGTGACATCCATACAGAAACTATTGTGATTTGACGGTACAATAAAGGCAGTCGATAAATAATTGCAGCTTTTGAAGACTATTTCACCAGTTAATGAGAGGACCCAGGAAAACCACTTTTATTTCGTAGTAGCTACTCGGCCTGGCAATAATGGCTATTTAATAATTTAAAAATAATCCAAAATATCATAAATATTGCCAATTTATAGAGTGAACTATACGGTCTTTGCAACTCTGTGGATACGTAATGTATCCGAGTGTTTTCTGATTTGTCACTGAATACCATAAATAACACAGAGAGTAAAGCCGTGATAGTTAGAATTTCATAGAATAACAGAACTTAATTTACTGCTCGAGTTTTGCATAGTATGGCAAGGAGTCTTGTCTCCACGTTTTTGTTTTGGAAATTTTGTTAAGACATTCTCATTCATACATACAGCACTACAGCAGGGTGTGCAGTAGAAGTATATGCCCTTTCTAGTTATGTAAAATCCGAATCTGGAATTCTAGAAATTCTAGAAAAATTTATAAAATTCTACTGTTAAAACTTGAATCTCATATTTATAGTTACTCTCATCGTTGTCATATTCTGTGTAGCTTTGTTACTAACCAAGTAGAATAACGTAGGGTGCCAAAAAATTAGTAGCATAAATGGCAGAATCGAACCAACGACATTCTGTCGTGATGCAGTGTTGTTTTAATAAGTTTGATTCCCATGCACTTAACTTTTATCTTTTCCGGCCAAGTTGTTAGCGTTCCCAAACGTTCCCTACCGCAGCACTGGCGTGAGGAAAACAGGACCGTTTGCTAATTCCTAGGACATTTGCTTGGATTTAATTTTGAACACTATTTCTAAAAGGTGTTTGAAAACCTTTAAAAATTGGACTGGATACTGTACAACGATGTGAGAGTGAACGATGCTGGGATTCTAAACTTCAAAGTCCACGATCCACTTCCTTCTCTGACAGCTTATCCACCGTCTAGTTCCAACCTAAACAAAAGGCCATTCCGTGTATATAACACCCTCTGCATTGTTCACTCCAGTACGCTACCGCTCAGCTCCGGACCGGTTACGCTCCAAGACGCTAATTCTAGAGAAAGTGTCATCTCGCCAAATAAACAATAGCGGTCGCCATCGGTTACGCGTAATTTTTCGAATTGAGTCACGCTGGTCCGCCATTTTAGATTCGGCTCTCTTTCTCTCCGACCTTGTTTCTCGACCCCGATCGCAAGGCCACTTTCTTCTTCTGCGGAGCTGTCGTGCGCTCGGAGAAATGGCGAGGGAACAATACGGGCGAGGAGCTCTGCGGTATGAACCACAGATGTGAGGAACAGCGAGGAGACAATGTGGAACTGGAAAAGAAACGCTGCGCGACAGATCTTGTACTGTGTACACAAAATGTATGTTGGGATCTGTGATGAATAAAAAGATGTGGAACTAAGAAAAAGGAAAGTCAGAAGACATCTATTTGTATCATATGTACAAAATTGTTTGTCGGCAACTTAGGAGATAAGGAATGTTCAATTTAAAACAAAGTAACGCAAAAAATTAAAATAACTAAAGAAATCAGAAGACGGGAGATATTGGTATTGTTTTTACGACAATATTGTAAGTTGGCAACTGTATGAAGGTAAAATATGTGAAACCAAGAAAAAGACACTTCAAAAAGTTATTGGTGAATTTAAAAAAATGGTAAACTGGAAACACAAATTAGTAATAAATGTATATATATATATTTTTCAACGAGGCTAATGCATAAAGAAGAATTGTAACATTTTCTAGATTTTGCTTGTGAATAATTCACATTTACCTCCATGTGTGTGTGAGCAGACAACAAATTTACTTAAATTTAATTATTTTTACAGGTCCCGGGTCTAAGTCTTACCATGAGACCTACGGTAATAGCTTATTCCCTATATATGGGAAAATCGCTAAAATTACAAAATGTAAATCATTGATAATTATTTCCCCATTCAGTAACTCATCAATTACTTTATCTTCGAAGAATACTTGCTAATTCCTGATCTTCAACGGAGAGTTTATTTAGCCCGTCCAGCCGAAAATGCGGCACTTCAATTTGTATCATATTAGATAAACACTAGAGAGCTCGACCCGTGGTCGAAAACTCGACCAAAAGTACGTTTTTCTAGTATTCGTGGTATGTATTGTCATAGATAAAACATACTGCCTTAGGCATTGTGCAAACTGCAAACTTCTCTATTTTCACCCCACGCTGTAGATAAAACATGTGATTGGAATTTCTTCCATTTGTTTTGATTTTCTGTTTATAGGATACTATCTGTTGTACCCGTGCTTCGCAACGGAAGGACACTGAAGCGAAAAAATGTGATCTTGAATTCTGTTGTATAAAATAGTTACACATTCCCCTTTGGTTTCAGGAACGTAACTCAATTTAAACTCTTAGTTTGACAAATATCTTTCTTTAAGGCTAGGCTAACTTATAAGGCTACCTAGTACGAATTATATGAGGCGCTGATGAATTTATAGAAATTAATATACCCATACGATTCAATTTTTAAATGATAAGCTTTCTTAAACATTTATTTCGTTCATAAACGTACCTATAAAGTAAATAAGGAAAAAATAATCGCACAACATAAAGCACTGTAGTAATAAAAAACAGTTTATATTGATTTCACTTATAATTGATATGTTTTACCGTAGCTAATGAGTTTTTTTTTTTTTAAAGTTCAATCTTTACCTGCAGATCAGTGTGTATATATCACAATAATAAGCAAAAATAAACTAATGGAAAACTTGTATTGCCTTTTTGTTAGAAATCCTACCACTATTGGCCGCGGCTCCACTTGCCGTAGATTGCCGCGCTGCAAATTGTAGCTGGTCAGTTTAGGAAATGGGAATGCAGCGATCAAACGAAGGTGGCTCCACTAGCGACAGTCTGCAGCGCGCTACATTTTACAGCGCGCCGTAGAATGTAGCGTCGCGCGGGAATGGAACTCGGACCATTTTCGCGCTACATTTTGCAGCCAACAGGTGGCTCTACTAGCTGTAGATTGTAGCCGCGCCAAGTCTGATTGTAGAGTGTGTGTCTTGTCCATGTATGCCTGTCGGCTGTACGTACACTGACTTGAAGTCAGTGTACGTACAGCCGACAGGCATACATGGACAAGACACACACGCTACAATCAGTTTCAACTTTGTGTCCTTGGTTTATTTTACTTTTGTGGATTGATTTGTAATCAATGGAGCCTGAACTGGACTGTGAAATTATTATATTAGAAATTATTAAATTATTACATCGGGAGTGTGGGAATCTTGTTTTATAAAGGTTGTGTAGGGGTTTCCTACTTTATATTATAAAGTAAAACAGTAGTGATTGGAGAAACAAATACGTTAAAACATTCAATTTGTTTTTAAGTGCAGCAGTCGTACAATTGTTATAATTATTAGCCCTATAATAAAAAGCTCCTAATGGCTGTTTTAGATTATTATTAATAGGTACAACAAAAACTCACGAAACTCATTGATATTTACCTTACATTAGTTACTTATAAATATTACTTCTGAGGGTTAATGAGTTTAATAAAATTAAATTAAGTAGAAATAGAGATAAAATGACCATTATAGGAGAGTAATTCGACACAACAAGGATTGTTGAACTGAGGGTTCACTGTATAAAATTAATGAGTTGAAATTCAGTACACTAAAATTACCTTAATGTCACTGAAAACCTTTCCTATACTCCAATTGCTTCTCTTAGTTTGGTTTACTTCTTAAAACGTGTTAACGTGTTGATACTGATTTTATTAAGTAATCAAACGAGTTTTGGGACATTCGATAATATTCAAAAAACTTGTCTGAATACTTTCAGTATTTAATGTGTGGAACATCCCTTCGGACTTTCCGTTGCTTAATATTGGATGGATCCACCATTTTCCTGCTGTGATCGGTGTCGTATTGATAAAGTACACTGATAACAACACTACGAATGTTAATTTGCGGCATGATCCAGAGCCAAGTTGACCTCGGCGCTACATTTAACTGCTAGTGGAGCCACGGTGCATGTGAGAGGACGCTGCAGATTGTAGTTCGTACTCTGCTGCGAGTGGAGCCACCAACTGTAGCGTGTAGCGCGCTACAATTTGCAGCGCGACAATTTACGACAAGTGGAGCCGCAGCCTATTGTTAATCAGGGCACAAATTTCACCAATTTAAATATAAATCAACAACGAAATACATAACAGTAATTATTTTAACTCGTTCCATAGTTCAAACGTGTATGTATTTGCATTAAATTACATCATTATTTAAAACATAAAGTAAAGAAACATAGTTACGTTACAGATTTTAGATACAAAAGTGAATTGCTCGCAGCTTAGTTTTGTGATATTGTCCATATTCAAATTAAAGCAGTGTTGTAAATATACAACTACTAAGGAGATTTCTGTAAATTTAAAAAAAGCGAATGTGAAGTAGATGATAGAAGAAAATATAATTAGTAGCTACCTCTGGACAGAATAAAAATAGGTATAGTTGAAATTTAGTTTGTAAATTGAATTAAAACACAAATAAAAGTGTAAACATTGAGTCAGTTAAATTTTTAAAACTGCACCAGTACACATTTCTTAGTTTTTAAATATCTTAAAATCCCGATCCAAACATTTGCTTATCAGTCCAAAATTTGTAAACATAAAACTACCATATCAAAATTATTCGAAAATATTATACATTGAAATGATCCTTCTGTTTCCATGAAAATAAGTATATTTTCATAAATATATTAATCTCTCATTATCATAAAACTTTAAAATCTTGGGAGCAGGAGCTGCGCCTCTTAACCTCTGCTGTTTGAACTGTCAAATTATAGTATTTACAGCTGACTTCAATTAATACATTTTACTATTTTACATTCTTTCATTGAAACTTCGGAAGCCCATGGGGCGTAGCCCAAGGGAAATATAATAACAGGAATAGGCCTATATGTTAAACAGGTATATAAGCTACCTTCATTCAAAATTTTATTTCAATCGGTTCAGTGGTTCTTGCGTTATTAGGTAACAGACAGACAGACACACACACACACACACACACACACACACACACACACACACACGATCTCATTTTTATATATTAGTATAGATTTTGTTGTCATTTCGTCACCAACATGGCAACCCGTAAGGCCCATGTTAATTTTTTTAAATAGTTAAATTCATTTTTGTGCTTATTTTTTGGCCTATTTTATTTTATAAAGGGAAAGGGATCCTGCACATCTACAGGCAAATATCTTTCTTACAGTACGCGTAGATTTTTCCTGCGATAGTGCGATGCACAGGAGCTGAGAAAAAAGGTTTTCAATAAACATGCTTATGTAGAATTAGCACCATACCACATCTCCACAAGGAATGTTTATTTCCATTTTTGACCCAATTAACATTACTGTATTTCCAAAATACAAAAAAACCTGCTCATAGGACCGATAACCTTTCTTTTGGTACAACCCGCGTGTACATCGGTCCAGTAGTATGGTCAGGGTGGCTGTCGTAATCTTAACAATTTTGCCCAATATCAAATCTCCATAAGAAAAGTTTGGTTTCCATTTTGACCCAATTAACATAAATATTTTCAACATACAAATAAAACCTGCACATATAGGACCGATAACCTTTCTTTTGGTACAACCCGCGTGTACATCGGTCCAGTAGTATATGGTCAGGCTAGCTCTCATAAGTTTTCCAAAAGTTGTTTAATATAAGCTTAAACAAATATACACAAAATAACATTTTGTTTAGTTGTTTGTTTTTGGTCTCATTATTACTGTAAACAAAAACTCGTTTCAAAAGTCAGCAACACACATTGGACGTGCGATCAGCTGTAAACACAGATTATGAGATGAAGAGATAAACAGCTGTCTCTGTCAGCTGTAGCGGTTGTGGTTTCTAGGGTCCATCAGCTGATCGTCAGCTGTGAAGCGATCAACCACTACCCTACTGACACACTATAGTGTGTGTTCTAGCATTCAAACATTTATGAAATACATACGGATACAGTATGATGCATTTAAAAAAATTCTATTTCTATATTTTCGAAACTATTTTGTACAAAGAAGGAGTACTAGATTTGCAATTATTATTATGTATTCTTTTAAATTGGCAATGACATAAGTTTATAGCTGTCGATTTACATTTAAAGTTAACTAAACTATATATGTGTAACCATGTAAATAGGTAGCGATTATGTTATCTCTAAACATTCTTTTGATAGTACATCATTGGAGGTTTGATGGTTCTGGAACTAGCCATAGTTTATGAGCTAATGCCTACAGACAAATATCGCATAGTATGCTCTCTGTTATCTTTTACTATTGATAAATAGACAATCCCTTTCAGTTTTAAAAATCAAAATGGACGTAGTTTAAGTAAGGCAATCAAGGATTGTGATTGCTATCACATACGCGGACGTTTTAACAAGTCAAACTGATAGACTTATTGTAAGCGTCCAGTCTCATTAACAAAAAATAAGGTAGAATGTAGAATTTTTAGACACTCTAGTATAATCTGTGATTGTCTCACTCAAATACGTTCTTTTCAATAAAAAAATTGCCGACAGCTGATTTTTACAGATGATGTCTACTTACAGTATACAAAAGTCAACGATGTTACGCAGCTGGGTGGAAACACAGTTATAAAATCATGAAAACTAGCCGTTCTAAAACTACGTGGTGGTCCAAAAAAGGTACTCATAATTTCACGGCAATTAACTATTATTTATTAGCTGCACAAACTTACTCTATCTTAAAACTAAGTGCTCTATACGTTTCCACCATTGTTTATTACATATCTAATTCATCGTTCGCATGTTTTCAACCATTCCTGAACATTGTTGTGGAGTAATGTCCAGTACCTAATTGATGGATACTGTAAATTAAAATGACTACTGAAGCTAACGATGACCATACCATCGTCATTAATCTCTATTTCATATCTAAAAACTGAGTAACGGTTAGTCTAGCTTTAGTGGATGAAGTACGTGACTCTTCTCCTAGGTCCAGATTCAGGTTCTCTCTAGGCACGGGTTCAGATCTAGCCAATCATCAATTAAGTGATTTTGACAACGCCGTGACTTAGTGGTTCGGAATATACCTTAGAACAAAAATATGTCTTTGAAGTGAGAAAAGCTATACCCGGAGGAACAAAACCAACTAAAACCCACACGATGTTTATTAACTTCACTCATCATCGACTTTACAATGTTTTACATATACAAATTGTGCCACATAAATCTCGGCCAGGATATTGTGACTATCGATCAAGGAGGCAACGGAGTTTTTCGCCGGAAACAGTTGTCTTCGCTCAGGTGGTTCCGTTCACAGTTGTCGACCAGCGAACCGTGCAGCCACCTTACTGCTCTTTGATTTACTTCTGTTTGTTAATTGTGTGTCGTCATTTAAAACATCAGCTGTAGCATCGATTTAAATTGTGATTAGTCGTACAAAGTCCTAAAAATTCTAATTCTTGACCTTACAAATGTAAAAAAGGCCCAGGAAAACTTGAACTAAATATCATTATCATTTGAGATGGGGACGCCACATTGGTGCGTATTTTAAACCCATGAGTTAAGGATGGGTGTAGAATGGAGTGTGGTGCCTTGTGTAGCTATGCGACTGACTAAGATCAGCTGTTTAATCAGCCAGGACCATTTATTGGAAGCCCAATGATTATGGACAGCTTTGAGCTTTTAATAGATTTTGGCTGAAAAGCAGTTCTTAGCGTATAAAAACCAATATAAGCGTAGATATAGCGAAAAATGTTGGAAGGTGTATTTTATTATCTACAAATAGAATCAATTATTAACACATCGACGCCTACATGTTCACTTGGTTGTTTAAAATCACTTTTGCATGGGTTTTCAGAGACCGTCATTTGTTGCCAGCCGTGTTCCCATTTTCCTGAACCGTTGACTTAAATACGTTTTGCCAAGTTCACCAGTTTGTCGGGAAGCGGTATTTTCTGAGGGGTGATTTGAGCAGCAGATCCACAGTTTGTCATAGAGCACTGCCGTTTTGAAGCTATGTAATCGAGTGTAGTAGTTTGTGTCTTTCCCGTAAGTTCCTCAGATTGTCGGAGGACAGCCGATAAGGATTTGTGAATTCCTAAACAATGCCATCGTTCCTCTAGGTCTTAAATTTATCAGAGAACTTCCTTTTCGTAATTTGACTGTTGAAGCCACGACACCGATGTCCTCTAGCTAGACCGATTCCATCCCTAGGTTGTCTTCCGTAACGCGAGAGGAGAGGTGTAATCAGCTCGAAGGCCCGCGGGTCATGCCCCGCCGCCACTTGGTGGTCGGTGACCGGCCTTGGACCATTACAGTTTTGGAGGTCTTTGATACAACCGCCGTGTCCCTTGGTTATCGGCCTCGTTGTTCACTGTTACAAGTGAATTAATAGCTAATACAGCGAAACTGATAACAAACCAATAGGAACATGTCTGATAATATTCCGCACTGTTGACATTCTCTGAATACAGTAACTAAGTACTGTACAGTAACCACTACCTCAAATGAATATTTTAAAATAAAATTATGAGTTTTCAAACTCAACTGTGCGTCTAAAGTTGAAAATAGTGAGTGGGTGTGGTTTTTGGATTTTTTACTCATGGCCATATTTGACGTTGTTATAAACAATCTTTTAATATCCTCTTTGCCTAAATCATTAATAAATTGAGTTACCTTCGTCAATCAGCTCAGGGCCATAAAGGCTGAACGTCTGATGATGGCACAGTGATGCTGAAACGGTCTTAACAATTGTAACACTACTATGAGCTGATTGACGAAGATAACTCCATTTATTAATGATTTAGTCACAAGATCAGCTCAGGGGACTAAAAAATGTGGATTTTAATCCTCTATGCATTTGTGTCTTCAACCTTAGCCCTATTAACTGTGGTAAGATGGTGTCATTCGTGAACTAAACTGGTTAGATTAAAGCAAGGAACCTCTTATAAAGGAACCCTGAGATATTCCATGCCTAATGTGGTTGTTATCGAAAGATTCTATTTTCAATAATGTCCAATATTATATTACAAATGCAGCTAAATTTGAGGTAATCATTTAAGTCCTTTTACCAAATTAATATGTAACTTAAAATGTGTAAATGTAATGCGAAAAGTAATGGTATGACAGTCCCTCTATGTTCCCTCTAAACTGCCCCATAGACCGATCTCCAAAGTTTAAATGATTTAATTAATCGAACGAAACAGCTGGTCGATGCAATTAACGTGTTTGTTTATTTACATTAAAGACTTAAGCAAAATACACAACAAAACGAAAATGCACACGAAAATGTATCTCTATGCCAACATCATCCTAAACTGCATGTAGCCCATAGGGACCATTGTAATCCCCTTATCTGCCCTTTAATAAATACTAGTGGTCGTCCTGTGGTCGAAACTCGACCAAAAAATATTAATGTACAGACTTCTCTATTTTCTCCCCACACTGTAAATAAAACATGTGATTGGAATTTCTTCCCTTTGTTTTGATTTTCTGTTTACATTTTGTTGTTATTTCGTCACCATCATGGCAACCCATATGGTCCATGTTAATTTTTTGAAGTTTTCAAATTCATTTTTTGTGCTTATTTGTTAGCCTATTTTAATTTTTAAAGGCATTCTGCACATCTACAGTAAAATATCTTTCCAACAGTATGCGTAGATGTTCCCTGCGATGCACACGAGCTGAGAAAAAAGGTTTTAAAGAAACATGCTTGCCTATTAATATATAGATAGATTGCTAAAAAAAAAATATATTAAAAAAGCTAAAGAAAAGTTTAGAAGGGGACCCCACAATTCACACGCACAAAATCTATCATCAACTGCACGCAAAAAATTCATTTGTCATTTTTGTAATTGCCATCAATACCTCAAGTTTTTATTTTGGTTCGTACATCACGCATGTTCATCATTGTCTTGAATTAATTCATATTTTTGTTCAAAACTGTAAAAATGGAGTGTTCCGTTGAAATGTAAAATAAAATAAAATAAATAAACAGTTAATTACCGCTTGTCACGAGAGAGAGGGTACTTGTGAACCTTTTAGTGCCCTTCTGTGGATATTCATCAGGAACAGTACATACTGTAACGTGTTAGAGTAGAATAAAATACTGGGGGTTTAACCCATTAACAGATCTGTCTTATCTCGAATTGAAATTACGCCAATCACACGATACCACAACATTTTTATATCGATTTTCCAAGAAATATTGACATCTTCAACATTCAGACAATTTCTTAGGACACTGGAAATTAACACGTTGGGTGCTGATGACGGGAATTCCCGCAATTGCTTAAAATTGAAATAAATGCAACTTTTATGTTCAAACATGTCGACCGCACGAATAGTGTTAAAGACAAAAAGTAGTTGGATGAAACGTTTTCATCCAAAAAACTTGTAGACACATAAAATGTTTCTCAATGTATTGTCAAATACTCGACTTACTGTAACTGTATTACTGGACGTGATGGGTGACATATCCCTCAAGGCACAGAAATGGTAGTTTACTATTACCATTTGTTGAAAAATGACAAATCTGTATTTCAATAGGGTAATAGCAATACAATTCAGGTCACATGTGAAGTCCAGCGATGCAGCATTCAGCATCCAGTCTTCTCCCCAAGTACTGAGCTACCAAATAATTAAACTTATTAACCTTACTTTGCATAGTAACACATTACTTAACGTTACTTTGCTTGGGAGTGAGGGGTATGAATGACAGTCTCAAAGCAGTCCCCTGGCTACATAACAAAACAGTAAAGCACAAATCATGAAATTAACCCTAAAATAACAGAAAAGATATCGTCGACACTAGCGCCCAGTGTCTCCAACATGAAGTAGACAAGAATAGGCCTAACGAGCTTCAAATTTTACAATTGGATGAGATCTTTACTTGTGTTGGTTAGGTTAGTCCATGGTTTTATCCGTAGTAAAAGAATACAAGTTTATTATAAATACTGTACCTGTATTTATGTAGTTTTTGATGTTGCGTTATGGGAACTAGTTTAGACTCAACACCGGATGACATTTAGTTATCTTCACATCAGCAGATTGTTTTTTCATTCGAAGGTCGTTAACATATATTAGGCAAGCATGTTTCTTTAAAACCTTTTTTGCAGCTTGTATGCATCGCAGGGAATATCTACACATACTGTTGGAAAGATTTCCTGTAGATATGCAGAATCTCTTCATAAATTAAAATAGGCTCAAAAATAAGCACAACAAAGGAATTTAAAATTAAAAAATGTGATAACCATGGGTTGCCATGCTGGTGACTAAATAACAACAAAAAATAAACAAAAAATCAAAACAAGTGGAAGACATTCCAATCACATGTTGCATTTACAGCGTGGGGTGAAAATAGAGAAGTCTGTTTGGTTGAGTTTTCGACCACTAGACGACCTCTAGTAGTAATAAATATACTTATGATAATAAAATCATGCGATAAAATATAGCAAAGCTCTCAAGTTCTGTGAATATTTATTTTTTCGCCGACATAAAATAAGCTCTTTCAAAAAAAGTCTTTGCATCTTTTTCTGAGATTGAGCCTAGGCTACTTTTGGAGGGTCGTTTCGGCAACACGACTATTTTTCAGTTTGAAATATTATAATCATAAGGGAATCGATTTGTTATGATTGGGCAATTTTAGGTTAGGTTAGAACCGGGGCACAACCTAAAACTTCGATTGTGTATTGTTACACACCTTGTATCACTTAATTACACCTTGGCTAATTTTGGATTTCAACGCGAACTTTTAACTCTTGGATATTGTACTGGCTCAGTCGGGTCGATGTTTTTGCCCCGGACGGTAACTCGATGTTTCCAGGACGGCCAGTAGCGGCGGCACGCTGACCTACTACGGTAACACGGTCAGCAACCCGGATACTCAACGCGGCGAATTCGGCGTCCGTTGGATTCTGTCCGTCTACTACTGCGTCTAGTGCGGACTGCGGAGCTGCTACAGAAAACCATGTCAAGAGGACCACAGAGTCAATATGTATCTTGTGGGAGTTGGCACACTTGCCCATCATGTCTTCCGGTTACAATCGAAAAAGGATATGCGAGGGCGGGAAGGAGTTGTCATGCTTTACGTTGATTCCGTTAAGTCACTGCCACTTTGAGTGCTTCAGCGAAGAAAATAGTGCATCTATGAAAAAATGAGTTATTTTTGTCACACTGCAGCAAAAATTGATGTATACCATACAATTGTTGTGGGGTTAAAATAGTTTAACACCTTAAACTCATTGAGCTATTATAAAAACTTGAGGTAGACCAGTGGTCGAAAGCTCGACCAGTGGTTAAAGGCTCGACCAAAAAATGTAATGTACGTACAGACTTTTTTATTTGTACACTACGCTGTAAATAAAACATGTGATTAAAACTTCTTCCATTTGTTTTAATTTTCTGTTAATAATTTGGTTGCTATTTCGTCACCAGCATGGCAACCCATAAGGCAAATGTAATTTTTTTTAAATTTTAAACTTCTTTTTTTGCGCTTATTTTTTTACCTTTTTAATTTATAAAGGGATTCTGCACATCTACAGGAAAATATCTTTCAAACAGTATGAATAGATTGTCCTAGCAATGCACATGAGCTGAGAAAAAAAGTTTTAAAGAAACATGCTTGTCTATATAGGATATTAGGTCTCGCCAGAATGGTGTTAAATTTAATTTTCATTAAAAATGCAGAAGATTCTGTAGCTGTAGATTTGGAGTTTGATTTCAACTGTGAATATATAATGCAAATCAATCCAAACACATTATAGTAGAAAACCTAAACTAGTTTTCACGACCTTTCAGCAAAAAAATCTCTATTGATAAAACACATGGCAAGAAAAGACAGTCATATAAAGTTTAGCTAATTATTTAATAGTTAATTGGGACGTGTTGGTTAATGTGATGTATTCTATTAAAAATCTACCTGCAGTAAATATGCTTTTTTTTAGAAATTCTATAAATTGATCGTAATTCTCAATTGGTCTGTGAGTCCTTAGGGAATTTGTTTATACAAATACCTTTCAACAAATCTACACACTTCATTTTGATGTTCCATACGCCTATATTTTATTGGGTTAATGGCCTTAAACAATTACCACAAATGTCACGGTTTCGTTTTAATAATATAATGGATTAGGCTAGAAGTTTACATATTTTTGTAAATCTTGAAAGTTTAAATATTACCTTCGACTTAAGACACTGCGAGCCAGTAGACCTTTCTTAATGCAAAAGTCAACTCTCGTGTCACTTTTAATATTTGTTTCACGTACAGTTTACGTTTGAGTGCGTTGATGTCAATCAAATATTTATTTCTCTTTGGAGTACATTTCATAGTATTCACTCTATTCAGGTTGTTATACATTGGGAGCAGCAGTCCCGTTAATTTTGAATCACATATCGATACATTTAGTTGTAATAGTTCAAAAGTCAGTAAAATAAAAATAGCTAGAAATAAATAGTAATGATCAAATAGATATATGAATGTACCGAACTAAAACGTGGACTGGAATTGTCTTCAACTAACTCTTAAGAAGGGAATAATCTCTAATATTTTATCTATATAACTAGAGCTCGCCAACAATATGTATTGTGCAATTTTTTTTATTTTCACCCCACGCTGTAAATAAAACAACATGTGATCGGATTTTTTTCATTTGTTTTAATTTTCTGTTTATATGTTGTTATTTCATAACCAACATGGCAACTCAAAAGGCCCATGTTAATTAAAAAAAATCATATTTTTTGCTTATTTTTGGGAATATTTTAATTTATAAAGGGACGCTGCACATCTACAGGCAAATATCTTTCTAACAGTATGCGTAGATTTTCAATGCGATGCACTGGAGCTGAGAAAAAAGGTTTACAATAAACATGTTTGTCTACTAATAGAATTAGCCCCATGCTAAATCTCCATAAAAAAAGTTGAATTTTCATTTTTGAACGAATTAAAATATAAATATTTTCAAAATACAAATAAAACCTGCACATATAGGATCGATAACCTTTCTTTTGGCACAACCCGCGTGTAAATCGGTCCAGTATATGGTGTGGGTGGCTGTGGCAAGCTTACAAAAAATAAAAATTAAATTAAATTAATAATAATAATTAATTAATTTAATTTAATAATTAATCTAATTAATTATTAAATTTGGCCCCATTTTAAATCTCCATAAGAAAAGTTTACATAAATATTACTACATCAAAACTACTTCACTTGTTTTTTTTTAATCCACGTGATCCATAGTCTTGATCTTGATTGTGAAAACCTAAGGTATTCTGTCACATGAAATCTTAAACTTTTTTATCATCACTGTCATCTGAGACGTGGACACCACCAAGGTGCGTATTTTAACCCAAATATGAGTGAAGTGAAGGATGAGTGTAGAATGAAGTGAGATGATCTGTGTAGCATTGTTCTTAATGATAGCTTAAGTCCTAATGATCAGGAACAGCTGGGTCCAGTTTCGAACCACCAAAAAACTAACAACTTTTCTCAGGATTGAAACGGGGACCTTTTGATTGCTTATTTATTTATTAATTTTTTTATTTTTACGGCAAACACCATTTTTAGTTTCTTTTTAAATTTTTTTTTAGTGTTACTCGTCACTATAACCACTCAGCCAAACCCAGTATGTCTAATTGGTTACCAGTCGTTAAATTAGATCGTGAAAATATGTACCTCTAGTTCTTAGGGTAATTTATTAACATGTTTACAAGGGTTGTGATTTAATTGTTTAAATTACAATAATCAGTATTTAAACGGTGTTCAGTATAATCATATTTAAGATAGGGTTGAAATGTTCCATAAATCACTGTTTAGGTGCCAGATTATCATAAAATAAATCTCATTATATAAACAATAAATTGTTTTTACTGTTTTGATTATTTACATAATTCCTTTGTATACAACATTTTTTTTTATTTTCCTAGAGGGTGCTAGCATCACCAGACTCGTGGCTGAGCTGACCCGTGAACATGCAACATACAATTGTCTGCGATCTTAAACGGCTTAGTCATTTTATAGAAGTATTCCCTGGAATTAAGGTAATTATTCCCGTCACTGTCGTGGGATAAGATTGAGAAGTAGTCCCAGTTCCTCACAACATGTCCAACAATTGCTTTGCGCACAGTTAGTGTGTGTATATTGTGTGTAAGGTGAATTATAATTGAGAGTGAAGTAAATACACACGCACCATCTCCTGTGAGATAATATTGTGTGGAACGAACTTGCCATTAACATTTAAACCACATATTAGAAGTTTTTAAAACTAAAATGTCACAATAAATTAGGTTAATACACTGACACACAATTAATTATGATGTTTATATGGTCCGAAATAACCTTATTAAACTTAATTTTTTATACAGCCAATACCGGCAATAAACTGCAGACAACTACTGTAATTTCAATTTTTTATTTTTTTACTAGCTGTGTGCCCGTTCTACGCACGGGGATCTTATAGTAGTCAGTTGAATGTGTCAAAAATCACAAAATGTGTTGGGTTTTTGGACGTTTGTAACTGTATTTCTTAAGTTGGTAGGCCATGTATTCCATGGAAAAGTACCGACGTATCAAGGATCGTCATCGAAAAGGTTGTTATGAATAGAATAAATAGGTAGGCGTATACGTACCCAAGAGATGGGCTATGAGCCTATTGGCTGTATGGTCCAGCGATTGCATCACACGGTGAGTAGGAACAGAAAGTAACACATTGGAAAAGCGAGTTTAGCATCATCCGTATTACTACAATTACTTACAATCACCCACTGCAGTTGTAATTTTTTTACTTTACACAATCGCCATTGAACAATCGTCAGTGAGTGGAAACCTTGTTTGTAAGCTATGGCGACGATCATTATAAGTGTCCCAGTCCTATACAACACTGATTCAAGGTCTTCTTTCTGGTTATCAAAACTCAAGAACAATTTCATACACAAATAATCTCTGGTTCCTGACCTGGATGATGCCTAGTTATTTAATTTCATTTACGGTTACACTATAATATTGCACTTGCGATTAATTAAATCCGTCATGTAAGAAAAACGTTTTTAATCTCACTTTGTTTGGGATTTGCTTTCAAAACGTGATCGGAAGTGATTGCGGTATTTGTAAACAACATTTGTAAACATATATCAGTGACAGCTAGAAAAAATAATCTTGATCCGAACAGCTGTTCGTTATTTCATAGATGATTATGTGATAAAAATTAAACGAAAACTTGGCAAAAATCGCACAAAACTGCATTTTTGAACGTCCGTAATTTTATTTACAAAGTAGTGAGGCCATGTTTTAATGGCTAAAGACACTCTCTCCAATCCAGTGAATACATTAAAATGACTTGGATCTTGATAGGTACTCTCTTTTTCATGGAGAAGATTGCGTAAAATGCCATCTTGAGTGTTACAGAAAGACAGAAAGACAGACAGACACACAGACAGAAATAGAGATAGGACTTGTTTCTGCTTCTTTAATGTATAAAACGTAAAAAAAAACCTAAAAATTTATAATTCTGAGCAATGTACAGACAAAACTCTAATTTTATTTATATAGATTTATTTACTTTACAATCTGTTCTATAAAAATTATGAACAATAAGTAAATATTATGAAACAACAAGTAACGTTCGGGATACTAAAAATAGCTGCTAAGCACTGTCAACAACAATTATTTTTAAATGAAACACTTCACAAAAATCGTTAGGTCAGGTTCATAATTGAATTTTTTTTAAGGTACAATAAGGTCCTCATGCAGTATTCTGTTACTTACGTTCAGCTGCAAACTGAATTTTTTCAGCTGTGTTGAATATCTTCCTCACTATTTTGGATTGGTATCGTTGGATTATACACCTATATTTGACGCACTCACCGATCCCCAAAGTTGCACTTGGTATGTCCCTGTCGGTTTCAATATTATTTTATACAGTAATAATTTATTTTCCAGACTGAGTTTTGATTTCCGTCCAATAAGCCAATTTAGCTTGGTAGTTTTTAAATTTGATTGTTGACGTTTTCTCCAAGTATGAGTTTTCCATGTTAACTTTGAATCTAAATGGATACCTAAGTGTGTAACCTCAGTTACTTCAGCAAGTTGTGTATTGTTTATTGTGACAGGAGGGCAAGCATTTCGATTAAGAGTAAAATATGTAAGATATGTGAATAGATTTTGTTTCACTAATTTTGAATCTCCATGTTTAATGAAACCAATCAGTCATTATATTCAGGTTTTGCTGTAAATTTTGAGAAGCTTGAATAGTAATTTCAAATAGTTCTCATCTGCGATAATGTAAGCAAAACCCCAAAACAAATTATTCTTCCTACGAACTCAATGCTAACTTTGACCTTCTGTGGGGCGGGGCCCATTGGGAATTTTGCAAAATCTCTTCATATTGTCTGCCTACGCTACGAGAGGAATATGTATACAAAATCTCATGCTTCTAGGTGCTATGGTTTGACGTGTGTGTTGATCAGGATTTCGCATTTATATATAGAGAAGAAAGGTATATATAATTTAAACTAAGAAATATCTGAGCTTTTTGGAAAAAAACCCATAAGCTATACACATATCGACCACATACTGTTTTTGAGTGAATGAAAGGTCTTGTTGTGAAACTTCCCCGAAAAATATCAGTTTTTCGATAAACCTTCAAAAGGCTGCATTTAATAACTAGTGAATACATTAAAAGTATTGAAGATCTTTCAGCTGTTAGATTTGTTTGTTTGTTTACTTTTCCTTGAGTAAACCTTTTGATTGTACCCTAGATTACTATATTTTTTCAAGATAGTAAAAGTATATCTTTTTATAATGTGAGATAGTGTTCAAACCTTTGAATTGTGTTTCAATTGTTTACTTATTGGTTCGGTATAATATATTTTAAAAACACAGCAATAGATGTTGCAGACAAATGTTGTGTTTAAGTGACACAAGAGCCATAGAGTTTGGACGGAGCCTTATGTGTTCTAACTGGGAAAAGACGCACCGGTCGAGTATTTTTCCTTGTGACCTGGACATTTATGTAATTGATTTACACCAAGAACAAGCGCTTAATCGGACAGCAATTTTCATTGGACAAGGCGGTGAAGAATTACCATCTTCTTCTCTACAACTACTTAGTAAGTATAAGACGTATATTTTAGTAAATATAAAAACTGTTCGTTTGGATGCAATAACACGAACCTAACCTAGAGTAATGATGATATGGTAATTTGTATTTTGTGTCTACCGGTGGTTACACTTTTAACAGGCTCCCTATTTTTCTGCTCAATAGAGTAGGTTTCTTCTTCTTTTGACTTTGATTGATGTAAGTCAAGATGTCTGGACTGCATACAGGTGTAAGTAGGGTTCTCTGTTACCTGCTTGTTTAGATAACAGCAATGTTGGTTTGGTTTCAGTTGAATGATGTACACTACGTGTTTATCTATTACTAGCTTAACCGTCGCGCGTTGCTGCGATTACAAAAAGTTAACCATTCCATATAATTTAAATACGTAAACAATACAATTTTTTGCAGATCCCACAAAATCCTATTAATAAGATAAATATAGGTAATTTTTAAAATCTGGGGTCAACCATAGGTTGATACATCTACGGTTACAGAATCTATACAGGGTGTCCGGTCATAAGTGTTAAATAAAATTTTGCATCAAACTACATGAAAATGGTGACATAATGACGCACATTTGAGGTTCCCAACTTCAACCGTTATAGAATAACAAATAAATTAAGATTTTTCAAAAATTATTGTAGTTGTTATGAAAAAGGTTATATGGCTCTGTTAAAAATGCACTAATTGTTAATATAAATGTCATTTTCGGAATCCTCGCAACATTTTGAAGAGATATAACACATAATCGTTTGGGTACGGAAAAATATTCTATTTAAATATCTTCGTTAAACAAATTATTTTTAATATTGACGAAAATTTAAATAACATTCAGTGATTTATTTCTCGGTTGTTGAGTTCCGCTCAGTTTATCAAATGTTACTAAAAACATCCTTATTTAAAGGGCTTTACGATGGTGTATAATAGTTTTTACCGTATTTCAAATGTCCTAATGTAATTCAATCCTTATTGTGAAAAAACATGGTAGGGAAAAGAAAATCTATTGTGAAGAATAATACATTTAAGTGCAGGCAACAAATAATTTGTATTTTTTTCTCGCATGCAACAGTTTGTGTATAACTATCAAGCTAAGAAAAGAAACATGGTAGTAAAATGTGTTTGTTATAAAGTTACGGTTAACGTATATTTTTCATATTAGATTTCAATTATCTCCCGGAATTTCTATTTTGTTGAATGGACTTAGTCAATAGATTCAGGTATTTTACTGACAACAATACTTTATCTAAGCGATAAGACAACAAAGCGTAGTCATATTTTTTTTAAATCTATCATTCACATGTGGACAGTGATGGGTCAACTATGTCTTTTTCGATTCGGGAGTTTGTTGATGGTGCTCCACCACATTTTACTGAAAGCTTTCGGTTGTGGCTATCCCAAAACTACCCAACATTGATTGGACGTCTAGGAAGTAAGACATGGCCTTCTAGATCTTTAGACTTGTGCCCGTTGGATTTTTTTGTTTGGGGTTACATAAAAAGTCTAGGTTACTCAACTGTTGTAAACTCTGAAGTTGAGTTACGGGAGAGAATCTTTGAGGCTGCTGGGAAAGTAAGGGAAAAATTGAGTACAAATTGAGGTCACAGTTGGCGCAATTTACAAACGAGCTAGGGCCTGCTTGTGGGAAAACGGAGGGCACTTCACACCCAAACTGTGAGTTGTGCTTTGGACAAAGTATGTCATTGATTTGTTTAATGTGTTAACTATCCTTCATATTAAAATTAAAGTTTGTATTGTGTTTTTACCAATGTACTGTGTTTTTTAATAACAAAATTTCCAAAGTCTTAAAAAAAACTCTTTAGTTTGATGGAAGTGTAGTCTGGTTAGTCATAAATTACACAAACCCTAGTCATCAGTGGTCAGCTCATAAAATAGTAAGTAAAATTCATTATTTTTTACAATATTTGTTTTGGCTTAACCGTGATTTTTCACAATAGTGCGTAAAATTCACCATGGATTTGACAGTAGGTAAATGTTGTTATGCATCATTTTAAAGCCCTTTAAATAAGGAAGTTTTTAGTTTTATTTGATAACCTCGCCGAAACTCGGCAACCGAGAAATTAATTTCTGAATGTTATTTACATTTTCGTCAATATAAAAATAATTTGTTTAACGAAGAAATTTAAATAGAATATTTTTCCGTACCCCAACGATTATGTGTTACCTATATCTATTTAAAATTTCGTGAGGATTCTGAAAATGACATTTAAATTGACAATAAGTGCATTTTCAACAGATTAAAATAACCTTTTTCATAACAACTACAATAATTTTTGAAAAATCTTAATTTATGTGTTATTCTCTAACTGTTTAAGTTGGGAACCTCAAATATGCGACATTCTGTCACCATTACCATGTAGTTTAATGCAAAATTTTATTTAACACTTATGACCGGACACCCTGTATTTTAAAATATGGGTTTTTATTTTCCAAGTAGGTTTGCAACCAAACCGATCTGTTTTAGTCTTGATAATTTGGGTCTTAAATTAAAGGCATATACACACAAAATTTTCATCAAGCATTGGAATTCGGAATTTGACGTATATTTCGAGTCATGCACAAAAGCAACTTCTTCCTTGTACATTATAAGGCAGTTTAATTTGGATTTTTTCAAGTGTGCACGAACAGATTAGCCATTAAACATCATCATTCATGTACTGTATTACTCGACCAAAAAACATGAATTCGATTTTTTTGGAATTCTTACCTATAGGCTAACTCAATAATTAATTTATTTAGCTAGATTGACATTACACATGCATTTGCCAAGTCAAATTTACTAAAAATAACTATTAACTATAACTTTTAGAATATTTATTACATATTGTAATTACAAAATGTAAGAACTATTAAAGTTCTTACTTCAATTAGAGGTGCATTTCACAATTTCTAATTACATTATCGTATATGTTTTTGTCTAATAATCTTAATTGAAAACCCACCTTTCATTTGAGCTATTGATTATTAAGATCGGACGTACCTGAAGCACGCTGCTGCATCACTTATCAACAATAATTATAATATTTTTGGACTTATCTGCAATCAATGACACATAGCTTTATTTTTATTTTAGTTATTTTATATGTCTTGGTCTTAACCCTTCGCTGACGGGTGACGGATATATCCGCATAAGTCTTTGGTGATAAAGGACGGGTGGCATATATATCCACATATGATTTTTGATGCTCCGGACGGGAAGCGGTTATATCTGCCTTCTCTTCAGACATACTGGCAGAATATATGTCATGATTGCGCCCGTCTGGGAAGGGTTAAAATACTCCTAGAAATAAAGCCTTTCATCTGAGATATTGGTTATATTTGGATTATTTGAGTCCAAGACGAGTTATCTATCTCGAATCTATATATTTAAAAAAATATTGGTTTTTCTTTTCCAAGTCGGTTTCGCTTCTCTACCCGACCGATTTTCATAATATTGGGCTTAAATTAAAGGTATGCATGCACAGATTTGCCTTCAAAAATCCTTATTCTTTTATCTGGCTTAAAATTTGAGTTATGTACAAAAGCAACTTCCTCCTTGTACATTTCTTATGGGTGTTAAATATGGTTTTTCTTTTCCGAGTTCGTTTGACTCTTTTACCCCACCGATTTTCATAATTTTTGTCTTAAATTAAAAGTATGCAAGCATAGATTTGCCATCTAGCATCATCATTCATTGACATACATTATTACTCGACCCAAAAACATAATTCTCAATAAGTAATCCATAGCTAAAATAAAAGTCAATACTTTGATGAATTATTTAAGACTGTAAAGAGTTTTGGAAGTTATTTAGAATTGGGGATATATGCATTTAACTAAAGACAATTTTCAAAATAAAATTTATTTAATTTTAAATGAAGATCCATGGCTCGCTTTAAATTTGACGGATTTAAATTTGGTTACAGGCTAACGTATGTTTTAAAGCGTCATGTAGAGCCAATCGCTCATAGGTGGGTTATGAGTAAAAAAAAAGAATTACGATAAGTTGAAGTTCTACAAATTTAAACACCCATAAATTGTTCTGTAGATTTCTCTTTTGCCTTATTTTCTTTAGAACCTTTTAGTTAGTTGTAAAAAGTATAAGCCAATCTAATCCAAGAATACGAACCAAAAACTAACTCATCAAACATCATATATTCATAAACGTAATTACCTTCAACTTAAAAATCTAAATCAGGGTAAAACAACAACACGGTAATTTTATTGATTTAGTTTTATTTAACAATAAACAAAGAACAAGAAATTAACAAAACTGTTGGAAAGAAATAGAAACTTTAACTATAGAACAAGGGAAAGCAGCAATAAGTGTGAAGAGTACAAAATACTATTCGATGTTTTTTTTGTTTGATGAACACAGTTCTCACTATTGCAACTTCCTTATTCCAAGGTACAGTATATAAAATACAACCTAAGAGCCTTATACTATACTATACAACCCAAGATAATAAATAGCAGTCATATGTGTCTAGCACGCCATCATTCTCTCCATAGAGGATTTAGTGTTAACAATCGAAATATTTTGTTTACTAACATTTGGGAAAGGTTCAAAGCTGAAAAAATGAGGTTATTACATGTATTCACTAAACTTTATCAAACTGGTTGTAATTTTTAAAATTTTTAACATATTACGACGCAAACAGCACGCATCAAGCGCTGTGCACTGCATCAAGCTGTATACAATCTTCTGCAAATTTATAAATTCTTTTTGCTACGTAGACGATTTTAAAAACTTACAAATTTATATAAAACCAAGCACTCTCTCCATTAAATAGTCTAACTGCGTTAGGTACTAGAGCTTTTGTGAAAAGCGATATATTATATCCCACGTGGAATGTTTACAAGTATTTAGACACCTGCGTTTATTTACATTGTACCTGTTAATCGTTGTCAAATGGTTCACAAAAAATATAAAACCTAGAACAGGTTTGGGTAGTTAAATTTTAGGATGGATATTTTACATATTATTGTACTCTGTATACAAATTGCAATTAGAGATACAGCTTTACAATTTACTAGGCACACACGGATACACAAATATACATTGCCACTTCTCCTCAGCAAGTATACAGATTTATATGAAGGATTTCACACTCAACCTCTATACAACTAGTCTAAATCTATGTATAAATAAACAAACTTAAACATTTACTCTAAAATAACGTTATTAAAATATCTAAACGATATTATGTACATTTTTGGTCCCTTTATTAAACCTAATCTTATATTACACTGAATAAAATCTTTGCTAGGAAATATTTGGATTTGCGAATACTTAAATAAAAAAACAGTCAGATTTGAAATAAAAAATACATTCGTGTAATGAACACAGAAATGATGGTGTAACAATTAATTTCAGAACATTTGATCAACTATATTAGATTTTTGTTTTTGTAAACTAAACTACCTTTTAATACGTTGGAATTGATATACAGTAGTAACACGCAAATAACAAACCAATAAAATATAAATTAAACATGAAACAATACTTGTACTAAAACACGACCGATCGAGTCAGTCAGACAATTCAACAACGAAGAAAAACTATTGGGTAGTTGCGAGGTACGTTCCCAAAATTTTGAAATCGTTTTGATTCAATTTTCTCCCAGCACCTGATGTTTTGGGCACCTGGGGTTGGCTTAACCTAGAGTAATCATAAAACATTAAACCTATCTTTACCAGACCATTGCACTCTTAAATTAATTCTAATTTGTTGACCATCCATCAAGAACCTTATCTTGATTCGTCCAATGCTGAATAGAGAGCTTTAAATAAGTGATGTGAAATTTTAAAATGAGCAGTGAAGTGCTCATGAAATGTATAACGCAATAAATAATTTTTTACTATTAAATATATTGGAACTATTGAATGTTTATTTTTGTCCCAATTTGTATATAAACATCCATTTAAGCATTTACAACGATTTTCAGCAGCAACACAGTTCAGGCAGCCACTAAGCAAATCCCTAGAACCTTTAAACATAGTCTTAATCTACTTTGTATAAATAATATGTTACAAAAATATATAAATCACAACGTCTGAGTCATATAGATGCGCTTTCCCACTTACAAATGTACACGAGAGTTCCTGAGTTTTCGACCAGTTCCACTACGCACCAGTGTTACCAGAAGTACCATAAATATATATACATTCATCTGGAATACACTTGCTACACTCAGAAGTCACTTATACACATAAACTAAATAAGTCTCTGTCTTGTCAATATCGGTCCTTGGCCTTGGATAGGCGATGAGTCGATGGGAGTGCGCCGACTGCAGAGTCGACTCGGGGATTCTGATCTTTGGGTTCCAGCTTGAGGTTTCAGATCCCTGAACTGACTGCGGAATTCGTTGGGAGGAAAGAACTCGAAATGGGCCGAGGAATTTCAAAATATTTCATCCACGTATATTATAAATTGAAACTTTTTCGATAAAGAAAACTGTGGACTATGTTATCTTCCAGGACCTCTGAACGAATTCCGCAACACGGTCAGGGTCAGGGAAAGAGGGCCCTGGCGTACTTGAGTAGCAGCAAGGGGTTGAACCTGGCCGAGTCTGGCCTTGCGGGTCGATCGCACTCCTCATCATATCATTCTCTTCCTATGCGCTTGTGTATCTGCGCGTGCTTTATGAGATGCGCCTTCTGTCTGAAGGCTTTGCCGCAGACCTCGCAGCGGAACGGCTTCTCGCCCGTGTGCGTGCGCAAATGCACCTTGATGTTGGACTTGTTGAGGAACCCTCTGTTGCAGATGTTACACCTGTGCACGGGCTTCTCCTTGCCCAATCCCTCGCTGTAGACCACCGTGGACGTCGCAGCGGCTGTTTTGCTTCTCGATCTGTTCTTCGACTTCTTGGAGGGCGTGGTGGTGTGTGGGAAGCTGACCTGCAGTTCGGGCGACGGTCTGGAACTGTGGACGGGGTTGTACCTGACCAGGTCTGAGGTAGAGACCACGTGACCCGGAGGACTGTGTGCGAGGTACTGAGTGGACGAGGAGGGAGACGGACATTCGCTCACCAAGCTGTAGGTGACTTCTTGTTTAGTGCAGTTCGGGACTAACGTGTACGTCAGTTCGGGCTTGATAGGTGGACCGTTCTGCAACCGACTCTGCAACAGCGGCATGCTAGAGTATACGGAGGCCAGGGAGTCTCTCTTCTGTTGCGAGACTTGCTGGAAGGAGATGGTGACCGCGGGAGGTGTCGACTGCGCTGAGGAGAAGTGCGAACTCACTGGGACGAACTCGTGTAACGTATCCGAAAGGGGCATTGATTTGTTGTTATTGTTCGACGAGTTTTGTTCACAAGAGTCGAACTCCATCCAGTCCAACTCCATCCAGCTATCTCTTGACGAGCCACAGTCTATGTTGTTGTTGGAGGTGCCGTTGTTGTCATTATTGCCGTTGTTGTTGTTGGCTTGTACGGTGGTATCGGCGATGGCGGAGCCTAGGACGGCCGCGATGTCCTCGATCGCCGGGTCGAGGAGCAGGCCGTTGTAGTCTACGGCCTCTGTCTTTATGTTGTCCAGAGGACAGTCCATGGTCGATGAGGACACCACTTGGTCGGTCGAGTAGAACATGGAGTTCTGGTTGGCCGTGTCGGAACTGTTGTTGTTGGCCTCAACTCGTGGGGGACTGGGTGCCGCTGCGATCGTGTGGTAGTGGTGTCCCGGGATACCGTTGATGCTCAGGTGTCCGGTGTACCCCGTGAACGGAGGCAGCGGCTTGAGTTCGGCCAAATTATTATTCTGTTCCGAAGGCGAAGACTTCAGGATCAGTTCGAAGTCGTCCATCTTGGAGTTGGAGTCTTCGTCTTCAGTGTCTCCTAACATGGTTTTCTGGTGGGAGGCGGCACCCAAGAAGTGTTCGGATACGGCCCAACAGGAGTTCATCAAGTCTAAGGGCATTCCTATGATGAAGGGAGAGTCGCCGCCGGCAATTTTCATCTTACTCTCGGACGACGTGGAGGTGGAGGGTGGCGGCGAACCCGGCGGCGCTCCGGACGGACTCAGCCAGGGAGGATCCAGCGGTGCTCTGGCTAGCAGACCATCGTCATCCGGAGGCGGCGGAGGCAGAGGCTCGGCGACGGGGCATTCTGGCACTATTTATTGTTTCACCTGCAACAAACACAAAATTGGTTACTGATACAGTACTACTTTTTACACTTTACAAAACATACAAGATAGGCAATAAGATAAAAAATACACACAGGCTTATATACACCATTCAAACATAAAATGTGCCATATGCAAGAAATATAATCAATTTGATGGGACTTGTGTATAAACGCAATGATAAAGTTAAGCGCAATGTAGTTATTTATACATGTATTCAGGTTATGTCACATGTAATGTATGTAATCATATAATATGTACACCATTGTGAGATATCGATACGGCATCATGAAATTATTTGTCATAATCTATACTTGATTATGTTAAAATAATCCATCCAACAAGATGTAATAAACGAAGTTTCATTGGTTGATTCTTGGTATGTAATGTCGTCAAATTGAAATAAATGTAATACTATTAGTTTATTGTTTTTGAGATTTGTTTATGAAATCCAAAATACATTTTTTATAATGCTTAGAAACATTAGGAACAACTTTTCCCCACTGGATTTCCGAATCATGGTGTCTATAACCAGTTAAAATGTCAGATCTGCCATTTGTCAAAGAGAAAGTTCATCAAGACGAAGTGCAAGTACGTCAAAACAAAAGACGAGTAATTGGATAACATCAAAACATCTATTACCGCAACCAAACTGACCACAGAGAATAGAGCGATAATGAAGAAGGTAAACATACACCGAAGAAAGTACAAAATTATAAAATTTAGGTTGAGTTGGACTTAGAGGGGGGAGAGAAAGTGAGGCGTTAACCTTGACACTTTCTCTTGGCCTACAAACTGCAGATTCCTGTGCGATCCGGGCGGACTGCTCCCTGAATTGAATATGAGAGGTATCAAAATATGCAAACCCAGCAGCCCGCTTGAAGGCTACTACACCTTTGACTTTGGCTTTGATTATAAAGTATTTTTATTGTGAAGAAAATTGAGGTAAAAAATATTGTTTGATACCTCTTAGTAATACAAAGGTTTTTAAAATAATTAGAATGACAAAAAATATAATTTTCCTAAAATGTTTTAATATTTTGGCTGCTCACAGCTCAAGAATGGATTTAAGATAAAACAAGGGAAAAGAGTTCCAAAAGCTCATGGCAGCTACATCTAAGTGGGAATTTTGGTTATTATGTTCAATATAAAAAACATAATAAGTCAATAAAATGTATTAGTAGAATTGGAGGTTGGTGTTAGGTTGTAGTGTTTGTATTGTAAATTTCAAAGAGTGAAATATTCATATACAAATCTCCTTAAAATGACTTGTTAAGAAAGGCGAAAAACTTCTATATTATATTTCAAACACTTTCATGTTAAAACTTTTTCATAATTTTCCAATGTTATTTCCCACCTTAAATGAAGTAGAGAACTCTCAATTGAATGCCAAAATCCAATTTGAATCCCCGCGAACCCATTTCTCTGCACATGGGAGACTTGGGCATAAAAACACAAATTACTTTTATGATCGAGACTTGTTATCAGTTTTATCAGTTCTTAATAGTTCATGAATTACTTTATGATAGTTTGATGAGTTACTAACTTCCAAATTTTCTTCCACTACAACGTTTTCCTACGTTTCTTTTTATTCAGCATCAACTATGAACATTCTTCTAGGTATTTTTTAACCTCCCGAACGACCCCATGCCCTTGGCCTCCCCACGGTCTAGGTTGGTGGTTGTTGACCTTCTACGGTGAAAGTAGTCTCGACGGAAGAAAGCGCGGCGATGTAGACACGCTGCTGGGAGCGTCGGGCATCGCGGAACATGCCAGAACACGCTCTAGCCTGCTGGCTCCCGAACACACCTGTCACGCCAGCATTTGCTGAGGCAAGTGCAAGTCGAAGCTGGCTCGCGATGATCCTTGAATACCCAATGATGAAGAGCATTCAGCAATGACCTATCATTAAAGCCTCATCGTGCTAACGTGGTTGCTGAACATGAATGTGTTGATCACTATCAGCTGAGTTGTCCAAACAGAAAGATTTTTGTAACTAATCATTTGAAAGTTGCGATAAGTTTACTCTTCAAGGTCGACCAATTCTTCTGAGTCCTAAAGTCTGTGGCCAATTCTTGTCATAAATGTCATTTCGTTAACCTCTGTTGTTGTCATTGTGGAGCCACAATTTCACCTGAGGCTGGCGTATTGTAATATCAAGTCTTGTGAGAAATTATGAAACTAGAAAAAAAAAGAAAACAAACCTGGTTCATTGTCAGGTAAAGTTAAACAAAAATAGAAAAAAGTTCTCAAAAGTTCTAAACAAAAATAGAACTTTTAAAAAATCCAAAATGACTTCAACGACGTCGTCAGCCAAATATATAATATTTATTTATTTATTTATTGCTTCAGACAATGATTACATTGAGTAGTAATAACAATCCACACGAATCTTTTTCATTCATTCGCATGACAATGATGAGACCACGTATTGTAAAGTGGAGTACATGTAGAAGAATTTAATACGTGTAATTTCACTTAAAGCATTTTGTAAAGTCTTGTTGGGGTCTTGCCATATCACTAATTACATTTTCATAAAGCTTAGAGTGGATCTAAAATAGTTCAAAATACAAAATGTATTCCACGATATGCCATGAAAATGCAAAAATAGCGATGGATGTCCTTCCAAATTGCAAGTCCTCAATGCCTATTTGCGAATGTTAATTGTATACCATTATCAAAAGGAATTCGTCGAACCATTAGCTGCCTCTACTCCTCATCCTGTCTTATTTTATTTACGCTTCAATATACATACACATGTGACTTTTTGATAAAAATATATATAATTTAGGGAAAAATTAACGTTTTAAAACCTAAACCAATTTGCAACCAGCAAAGAAGATGTGAGTGACTAGCAGATTTCAAAAGTTTTCCCACATTTCTTTGACACTCGTAGGTTGGAACTATTTTATGTATGATTCATTGCTGGCGTAAGAGAGGTCGAAGTTGGAAATCACTTCCTGGTTCACAAACATCATCGGAGACTGCAAGCATCTCATCTGCGATGCGCATATCCCATCTCTTGCGCATCGATCTTCAGACAAAGTCGAATAACTGTATCCCAAACGTTTCCTTCACTTTGCGAGGAAAAGGTGTAGGCAATTTAAACTCAACATTGTGTCACGTGATATTTCAGCAAAATTTTAATTGCTGGATAGATTCATTACATTACTGGGTTAAATATTGTAAGGTATATTCTATAATTTTGATAGAGTATAGTCCATTACTTGTTGTGGCTAATTTTTAAAAAATCCCGAGATTGGTCGAGACCACTGTAGGAGCTGTTGTACTCGTATAATGCCGCATTGCTGATTTTTAGGTGTAAATACTTCATTCCTCATACAGTTGTCACACATTTTTAGTGAAAATTAATAAGGCAGTAGAGAAATGGGCTTGTTTCTAATAATCCAACATATTTTATGATGACAAACTGAGAGCTCTATTGCGACTACACATGCGAACTAGCGCATGTTTTCTTTTCTCATAATACAATAATTCTTACTAACTTTAAGTTATTGTGATATCTTAGATTTACAATTTCTCAGTGACGTTACAGTGCATTCATACATTTAAAAATCTTTGGTTCATTCACAATTACGTATCCTCCAAATTAAATAAGGTCCAGAACTGCTCCAGTATCTTCAAAAAAAGCTTATTTCATCTTTCAATCTTTACAAAATCTTCAATTTTCATTCAGGATTTAACTCCTTTTTCACATTTTTATGCGGGTCACTCACTGAGGTTTTAAATAAAAAAAGTATTTATGCCAGCTAATATTTTTAACAATTAATTAGGTCCAACCGTAATTTAATTTGAATTTTGCAAAAATTCTTCATTAAGATCGGTGGTGTCAACTTGGACTGTAGTTGTATCGCCTTCGTAAGTTACTGTTTCCTGGTTCTTATGAATAATTGTTCTTATCGAAAAAAAAATTGATGAAAAATATGAATGAAAATAGAATAAACAAACTAACGCTGCACTGCAGGATTCACAACAATCATTTAGGTTGAACAAAGTTGAAAAATGTTTTAGAAGCCGCACAATCATAGATTTAATTAGCACAAACAATAATTTGTTAGTTGGAATTCTTATTCTAGAAAACCATCTTCAGCTTTTACCATCAAAATTCCACGTCAATGTTGGATATCATAGATTTGTGAAGCACTATTTTACTTTCCGAAATAAATAAAAAAACAAAGAAAACTTCAAACTGCAAATCAGCAAATCACAATGGGTTATATTTGCAAAAAGTGCGACAGCACCACGGCAATTCCTTTCGATGTTTTATGAGTCTATAATGATCCCCCACTAAGGGAGGGAAGGGGGAGAAAGTCTGTGCTACATCCGACGCTCAGTGGAGGCGAACATGGCGGGAGAAAGTGATGGCGGGCAAGTGGAGAAATGGAGGATGAGGATGGAAGAAGAAGAAGACGAGCTATGTATCGCTGTCTTTACTGGTATCTGGATCAGTTTAATTGTAGTGTGAAGCGTGGTTTTGGAGCCTATAATCTCGTTAGGACGTGCGTTGCCATTTTGATCTTCGTACTTTATTTCTCTACAAGCCCACCAGTAAGGTTAGGTCAGAATCAGATTTTTAGTATCCAGAAATAAATCCCATAACTTTTGAAAATAAGGTACTAAGAACAATATTTGGACCTGTTTATGCGGCAGGAATGTGATGAGAAAAATAGAGAACTGAGAGAGGTTTGTCATGAGCCAGAAATAATTTTCACGGTAAAAATTAAACGTCTGAGGGGGCTGGTCATGTGATAAGAAGGGACAACTCCAGTCTCATAAAGGTAAACCCAATGGTAGAAGACCTTTAGGAAGGCCAAGACTGCGGTGGAGTGACCAAAGGTTGAAGGATGTAAGAAGATTTGGGATTGTTGGCGAGGCTAAAAACATCTTGGGTTTACTTGTCCACTGAAGTAAGTAATACACCAAAGCTAAGCAAAGTAAGATCAGACCTGTAAGGTTATGTTTCCTGTACAATTTAACCAAACCCGAATATAATTCTATTCTGCAATAGCCTACTGTATTTGCCTAGGGTACGGAAACCCTTAATTTTCTTTTTATTAAATTAGTTAATGTTAGCGAAGGTTTGGTGATGTCAAACAGGAAACCTAACCTAACCGGTGGAAAAGTAGGCAAATAATTCAGGATGAATACGAAATGTTTAGGTTTGTTTACGGCATGAATTAAACATATTTTGATAGTGCAGTATTTGCTGAAAAATATTCAACGCCTGTATAATTAATGGACGTAATATTAGGGGTTCAAATCGTAAGGTTGCATAGGAAACATAACCTAACTGAAGAGTAGTAAATGTTACTGACTAAAATGGTAAGTTATGTCTCTTACGCACATTGCAGTTACCTCTTTATTTTTTCAGTGTGTTTTACCTTGAGAGCATTATGGAAAAACGAGTACGGGAAAGTAAAAGATTACAATAAATCGTAATATTTAAATTGCTACAATCAGTGCGAAAATGTCAGCGTTCCAATTATCAATACGAAAACAAAAACGCTTTTTAAAATTACATGTAAGTCATATCATTATTTTCATCATACTACTCAATGGTTTAAATCTCCCTAGTCACGCCTCACTGGTATGAAAATATTACACGTGCACATGTGACCTTCTTTTGATGTCCGGTTTAATGGAACGACCGTTGAGCGCCTTCGATCATGTTCTGGCAGATCTAGATACAGCGTAGTCAGTTTGACGGATGACGATATCGGCATGGCTGTGGCAGAGACATTGAGGTTATGCCGGTATTGTTGCATTTGTCACCGGAAGTAGGCTGCGCTAATGGTGCCAAATAGTGCACGAACTCGCCGATAGGTTCCGCCACGATGCGACCTGTATCCCGTACAGTACTGCCAACCTCTTTGAATAAATAAATGTAGATGTCGAGTAATATATATGTAAAGCACCTCTTGCGATCTTTTACAGACTCATCGTGTGGGCATAAATCGAACAAATATGAACACGCTTTCTAGAATTCTACAATCTTGTTTGTAATAACTGAATAAATATTTATGAATAAATTTAACAGTTTATAGCAATTGAATGTAGGGCAAAATCATTATTCTGCTTGTATTATTCAACGGCATTAGTTAAGGTTTTTTGAAAGATGTTTTATGATAAATGAACATGGTCATTTTTATTCAATTTCGGCTGGCTGATGGAGGAAGGAAAAGAATATAGCAAGAACTGTCAATCAGCTAAAATAAATGGAATGTAATTGCTTCAATTAAAGTTTTGTATATATCAAAAGTTAGATGTGGTATAAACTAGTAAAAATCCATCCATAAAATATATATAATTAAAAAAGAACAGCTGACTACAAATACAAAAAATACAAACAAGAATGGTATCACTAATTAAAATTTGCCAAAATATTGCACATGTAGATGTATTGGCTGAAAGCAATTAAATTGATTATGTATAACCACCAACTTTATGGAGGGCGCTTTTGTTGTTTCCTATTCATTTTTGTATTCAACTTTAAAATATTTTAACGAAAAACAACAATAATATATGTGGACTTTTGTTTATCCATTGTTGTTATGCTCAAAAGACAATTAGTAACTTACAGATTTTCACACTAAAATAAAATATAAAAAATATATAAAATAGGGTCGTCAACTTGCACCATTTAATTGTAATGCTATTAATTAGAAAACGAACATGTCCAAGTAGCTGTACCAAGGTATAAAGTAAAACCGGTAAGTTTATTTACTAATTATTTCCTTTCCTAATTACCATATTTAAAATACCAGCCTACCGACTAGGTCAGTAAATTTCCCAGTGCTTGCATCGACATAATGGAAATTAAAAGAAAGGGAAAACAGGTGAGAGAGTAAAGAAGAAGAAGCAGCAGAAGTAGGGTATAGAGGTTAGTTTCCGGCAGGTAGTTAAGTGGATTGCCGCCGCGCGAGGCGAGCGCTGCAGTCGCAACCTACTTGCCCAGCAGTGTGAAGAGGCCTGTTAGCAACGGGCCTTTTTGTCAGGCGCAAGAACCTCGACAATTATATAAACCTTTCAACTGGAATTTCTCAATAAACTGTGATAAATGGTTAATAAAACAACAGTAAGCGTCACTAGCACATGTTGACTCAACTCAAGGATTTGTCATAAAATGTACTTGGTGTGGTGAAACTCACCAAGAAGCTTAGAGTCGTCGGTTTATATTATTTAATCTTTTGTAATTTACAAAACATAATCTGAAGTAGCAGCAAAATTTACTCAATTCCAATTGCGTTTTCATTTTTTTTATTGCAAAATATGACGAATCACAATAAACTGTGATGACGTTATATTTGATTATTTTGTTAATAATAGTTATAATCTCCATTCATACTTGGCTTAAAATACCTACAGTATATTAGTATGGTCGCAATTTCATAAGAAAGTATTAAAGAAAGTATAGCTACTAGATTTACTCAGTGCTCACAACGTTTGCAAAATATGTTCAAGTATAGCCTTATATTAATCGGTATAATTATTTTAAGTCTTTGTGTAGTATAAGAGCTTAAGCAACACAAATAGCTAACTTCAGTAAATAAAACCCAGTTAAAGTCGATGAATATTTTTATAGTTCGGTAAAAGTTAAATTGTCAATATTTATGTGGGTATAATGTGGAATAACATTTATCTATTATATATTCCGGAATCTGTAGTGCTACACGGTCAATTCTCTTCCTACACGTATTCCCGTTTGGAGTGATTTCATTAAAACCTTGCGTTAAGGTCTCCCAAGTGCGTTCACAACATTTCTCGATATGCCGTTATTGTTTTTATTTGTTAAATGAATTTACTTGGAAGGTGTAAGGATGATGAAAAGTTGCGTATCATCGTATTCTTCAAGAAAGTGTTCAATAATATCTATGTTATTACAAGAATTTGTTGGATTTTCTTGTGCAGTAAATTTTCCTCTAAATATTTATTTGTATAGGCTTATTGGGTATCAATTTAAAGATATTATTCTCTAATGTGCCTTTTCTGGGTTTGGATGATTTATCGTAAAAGCCCTTCGTCCAACAAACTTGAAAATTTCAAAGTTTGTGCTGAATTCTGTTGTCAATAATCTGAACTGCTTCAAGTTTACATCAAAATAGACGGTCATAATACAATTTTGTTTACATACATACGAAAATGGTATCAACAATTATCTGTAGTTGTTAATGTATCAGTGAATTCAAATAAAATATTGTAATGCTATTTGTATAAAATGTAAAGAAGAAAATGACTTACGTTGGATTTTGTGTTGTGATACGATTTTTTGTTTCCATAGTATACTTTATTGTTGTTTTAATGTAAAGAATGAAGAGATGTAAAGAAGAAGTGTAAAGAAGGATTTTTAACAAAACGTTTTTCGTTAGATTTAGTGTTTTCATAGTATGTTTCATTAACATTTGTAATTTTAAGATGCCTCGAAGAGATCGCGTACGCAATGCAAATAATAGAGCACGCAATGCAAATAATAGTGATATGATGAGAAATAATCGTTTTGACCCTTATCAACTATAAATATATCACGTATTACGAAAGTCGCGAAGTGACGCATAGTAAGTATTACATGACGCATATAGTAAGTCATTACAAAAATTAAACTTGTAAGTTTTGTTTATTTTTTTTATTTATGTGTATCTACGCCATTTGCATTTTTTACGTTTTTATACGGGAACGGTCAAACACTGGTCTTGTTACAATCTCTCAGTAACCTTTTTGTTACATAGCATCATTGGTTGATAGCCACTTACAAATTGAGCCAACCGATTCCAATAAAAAAATACATCCTTAATAATAAAAGTACAGATGCTAACTGTGTTACCGTTTTTCAGGCAAAAGGAACCAAATTTACACATTTGTTCAACCTTAAATTTTACAATTAATTGCAGATTTTGATTATATTGTGGCGGACAGCTTACTAAACTAAAGCAAAATAAGTGTTACAAAGCGATTGAGTTTCATTTCCGTTCTCATAGTAACTGTGTAACTGTTTTCTACAGTGTATTTAACTATATAATTCTCTTCGTTGCAAAGCACGGGTAAACCAGTTAACTATTTCATAATCATATATGTTTCAGTCCACAATAATCAACGCCAACGTCGTCAATTGGTGTAATACAGGAGGCAGTGGCGGTCGAGACATTCGACAAAGACATAGAGGAAACAATGGAGGTTCGAGGCCCGACATTAAAATCAAATCTGGCGCTGCCACCGCTAGCTGGCGGTGTAATTTGGAGTTAATTTAACACCAGTGGTCACCAGCGAGCCTGAACTGGCCACGGCGGCTTGAATAACAGAACTCGTCCTAACGGGGCTCGACCGGGGACGAACTGAGCCCAGTAGGCACACTACTAGTAGTGGGTGCTCATGGGTTGTCTTATTTTTTTACAAAGAAGAAAATAATTGGGAGTTATTGACTTACTTCTGGTAGAAAATATTTTAGGTTAAGTTAAGAAATGTGCTTATGTCAAACGCAGATAGTGCAATTACAGTTGTTTCGTTCATCATTCCGTTCCATCGAATTTTCTTATATATCAATATTAAATTTGACATACTTAGATGGACTCATATTGAACTAACTACACAGCACTGTTTGACAGAAAAGCATATGGCTTACATAAAAATTAAATTTGATTAATTTAAAGATCCAAATGGTAATTATTATATACAGCATGAAACTTTTAATATTTCTCAGTGATGAAAATGTCAGGATTACAGTGGATGTAGTGGTAAAAATGTCGGGTTCGTTCTTGTTATTTATTTTCTGTTAGACTTTGTACTTTTTGCTTACGAATTGATTCCGCCTAGCAGAAATAACACAGAGGAAAAAAGTGTACAAATAGGTTAAAATTATTTTCAGGTTGGTTAAATTATAGTAAATTAATATAAAATTATAAAAAACATACAGGATACAATATAGAAAAATAGTTTAAAGTTGAATTCATAAGGATGGGAAATCCACCGGTCTGGTAGCATGTGGTAACTACGGTAGTGCATTGACAAGCAGAACCAAAACATGAACTAGCAATTTTCCTGGAATATGAAAAGAATTTATTCAACTACTGACTCAAATTCCAAAAACTCGAAAGGGTTGTGTAATTCAACAGGTAAACACTACTACGAATCGTCACTTTCTCTCAGCGGACGATCAACTTCCTCAGAATTACTAAGAAAGTTGTCGTAAGTTGCCAAAATCCGGATACTCGTCGACAACGTTTCTAAATCTCAAAACACCCGAAGTTGAAGCCATCTATTTAGCTATCTACTAAGTAAGCTGCATTTTGTCTGGCCACTGAATGTTGTGAAAGTTTTAATTGTCAGGTTAATACAATACTTGCTTAACACATCCTTTGTCGTCAAATTAATTGTACACATGAACTCTTAGGAAATATGAACTGTACGTATAGTAATAATTAAATTAACAAAATATAGCAAAAAGTAGCTAATAGTTTGAAAATTTGTTATTAAAATACCTTATTGAATTAGTTTGAAATTGTAATGGTAATAAAATCGTCTGAGCGTATTTAACAACAAGAAATAATTGCAAAAACGAAATCAGCATAAATATTTCGACCTATTTTAACTGCATTGGAGTTAAAACAAGACCCACAAACGCTATGAATCGAATTTGATATCATTTAATTATAATTATGAAGTAGGATAGTCTTTTGGTAAGAGCGCGCACTCTTTGGTTCTAATTGATTGGGTTCAAATCTCGCCAATCACAACTCCATGATCTTGTGATTATTAGAGCCTTCCTTCGTTGTATTTCCACCTGTCAAAACCATCTCTCTTTTGAAAATGAATAAACAAGATATCTGATTTGTTGTTTTTACCATATCAGAGTGTGTACTATTTTTAGGTATTGACGTCTGAAAAAGTACAATAAATGCTCGATCTTTTAATCTCAATCGTTCCGACCCTATAGGTGGACAAACGGCCCACAGGAATATCTATAGAACGAACTCCATTGTTTGTATCAAGTACCATTAAATCGCGTGCTATTTCAGTGTCTATTAACAGTACAATTAAGTGGATACATTAAGGTAGTCCCTTTATAACCTCTGGCTGTACTTGCAAGACGTGCTCTTGTACTTGAGTACTTTCTCGTTATATTGTACTGAGTACCACACCGTTCGTCAATTGCATACATGTATATCCACCTGCAAATACTCCTATCTTATACTGACAAATGTGACTTTATACTTTTATACAATCAAATTTGCTGTAAAGTACGCATATGATTTTGAGAATAGATCTTTTAACTCGTGTCAATGACATTTGAGTTCATAATATTCGTTGAATTGCTTTTTGCTTAATCATTGCATCCTGGTATTTTCTCTATATGTATTACCCTTCATATTTCATGGTCCTTCGAGCCGGATAAGCAATTTTTCTGGACTATTCGCTGCGGAGCACGTTACATCCACAGCCACTTTAGTTTAGGTGATAAATAATTAAAATTAGCCTATTTATGATTTTAAATCCTCTAACGGCACAACCTCATCCCGTTGAACTGTATTGTTTTAGCTCCCACGTAAGATGACGATCCCCCCAGTTGACGTAACCTAGGAGACCGCAGGACTGGGGGCCGAGCTCTGAGCAGCTGTGAGCGAGGAGGAGCCTGGTCCCGTTACTCGGAACCTACTTACCTACATCCGGTACACCAGCTCCGTGACTGGCCGCCACTATACAACCGTCCAGCGTCCCACACTTGGTCAAAAATCCCCCAACTCACTTGAGATATTTTGGCGTCACTTATTGAACAACACTATATTTGGTAAAAAATCCCCCAACTCACTTGAGATATTTGGGTGTCGATTATTGAACAATACTACATTTGGTCAAAAATCCCCCGACTTACTTGAGATATCTGGTTGTCGATTATTGAACAATACTACACTTGGTCGAAAATTCCCCAACTCACTAAATTTACCTACCTCAACGGTAAAGGAATATTACAAAATGTTATCTCGTTACTAAATTATTCCGTGTCCCCCACCTGCTGCTTACACCTGTTTGCCAAAGTGATCATTTAGTTGATTTGCTTGATCGAGATGAGGTGGTAGTTTAAGAGGGGGGTGTGGGGGGCAGGTGAAAGTGCCCCCCTATATTTTTACAGACGCGCTACATGTCCCCGTTATTTCCCTCATATGACGGTAATTTGTCGACAACCGTGAAAGACAGTTTTATCATGGTCTGTTGGCTTTCTAAATGCGTGTATACGGGCTTCAGTCATCAACTGCTATAATGATAGCGACTTAAACAAGTCAAGGGGACTTTTTTTCTGTACAAATATTTAATTTCAGTTCTAGTCGTTAAAGTTCGACATTTTACTAGTTAAGTGCTGGAGTATTTTTATCGTGGTAATGATAATGATTTGGTTGGAAATCAAATCATAACCCTTGTCATATTTCAATAATTGTTTCAACTTGCAGTTTACAGATTGAATAATCAGGGAACACTCAAAATATCATACCAATACGACGGTAAATAAATTAATTGTCTCAAGACACAAATGGATGTTTTATTATGATTTAGTATTTTAAGAGTTCGTGGCATTTAAAAGGAACAAAAGTCACCTGATACTCTGATACAAAGACTTATACAGTTTAAAATAAATATTTACAGAGATATTGCTTTTTTCATCTTCAACCATAGAGCGAGGCCACTGTATATTTTATACTATATTAGAATATACGAACGATACGCATAATAGACAGCACAGGGCATTCAAGCTCTTAAACGAAACGCTTGATAATATTCAGATTCAACATCTTGAGAAGTTTATTTGCAATGTACAGAGTTAACGATGCATTTTTACAAATTTTCTTTGATATTAGATTACGTATATTAAATTGATATAACATCCTTTATATCTTTATTGTTTTAATGTGTTGTAGGTTATTTTCCCTGTTGTACGCGTAGAGGGTTAGTTTGTGACTCTGACCTTGCCAATGACCTTGATGATTTACAGATCGTATTTTCCCTGTTAGGGTTTGTTGTTTCAACAGTTTGGCCTCTAGAATTATTTTATGTAAATTAATAAATCAATATGAATATTCAAAGGCAGTTAAGAACTGGATTTAAATAGCTTACTTGATCCAGATAGAGCATATTATTTTAGTGTACATTCAATCCTTATATTTGACATGAAAGAGTGTGGATATTAAAATTATAATAAATAGAAATCGGGTTTTTATAAACGAACCTCATACACATACACACACAAAACGATACAAAGTAGTCGAATTTATTTAGTGAGGGAGACAAGATCAGCGAGCGTTATTTCACTAGCTCGTTCACGTTACAAAAATAATCTTATTCTCAGTAGTCTATTTATACGTTACTGTTCTAATATTCCGTGATGTTCACTGTTAACTAACGCGATGAGTGGGATAGATATTTCATTCGGTCGTTTAAATAGTCAATAAGACGTTACTAAAATAATAGGGCCTTCTGAGTCACTATCACCATGGTAATAGGCGACACTTAAGTAACAGTAGTTTTATCCTGCTTTAAAATAACGCCCACATCTACTTATTACTGCAGTTACTGTCTTGCTTTTGTGACTAGGGCGAAACTAGTCTGGCCGTAACGGTAACTTTAGATCACCGCACATACTAATGATGACGGGTAGTTGATCTCATGGAATTCCTCAATATAATTCCATAGTTTTCAATAGACACGGAATCGGTGGTCCAGTTACCTAGGCCTAGGGCCTGTGGCCTTCAACAGCATTACCCGTTCGCTACGCTCACAATCGCCTTGGCCTGTGTTGCTAGGGCAATGACTACCAGACTGGCTGTATTACACAGAGGATCACAATGATAAATAACTGTAAAACGTCTAATTTAAAAATTGAGTAATGCAGCCAGGGAGCTTTTTCACCAAATAATCAGAGTTCTCAAGTTTAAATCGTGATATAATAGTATTTTGATGGTTCGATATGGACCAAGCTGTCCTTGATTTTTATTTCCTTAACAACCTAGGATGCTATGTTCCAGCACGAAACTGTCTTAAACATTACTTCAAGCTATTCCTAGAGGATCACAGCATCGTCACATGGATAAAATCTATTGGTGATTGGGGGGATTTGAGCCCGGGACCTCGGGCTCTGAAGGGGGACGGGATGATTGGCACACATTTTTGGGTCTTCTGCCCATGGCAGTATTGGCACAATCATTTGAGCGGAATAAGTAGGGTCAACCCGCCTGCTTGGAAAAGGCACGATTGGCACAACCGCTCGACCAGGTAGACGACATCGAACGAGGGAAAACGGGAAGTTAAACTTCCCCGTCAACTCTGCTACGAAAGTCATTTGCTGGTAATATTGCGTATTTTCAAAGGTTAAGTTATGTTAGGTTAGGTTAAGTTAGGTTAGGTTAGGTTAGGTTAGGTTAGGTTAAGTTATATTAGGTTAGGTAAGTTAGGTTAGTTTAAGTCAAGTTAGATTAGGTTTGTTGTTTTTTTATTTGGATCCAGCTAGCGCAGTGACCATAGCTGCAGATTTGTCGCGCAAACTTACACCTTGCTTACTCCAATAAGCACTACAGCAGGGAATTTGTGGGGACAAAACAATTTCAATTTTCCCACATTCTGCCTACCTGGCTACTACTTCCTTACCGGGCTGTTGTGCCAATCGTGCCTTTCCGAACCTTACAGGTTGACCCTTCTTAATCCCCTCTAATGATTGTGCCAGTCGTGCTATTCCAAATCGGCTAAAAATGTGTGCCAATCGTTCTACGGCCCTCTGAAGCCCCGAGCTCTTCCACTATTCCAGCTCACTCCCCAATGTCAATGATCATTGATCATGACCCTTTATGTTCCTGGAAAAACAGCTGATTCTAATCGGACACAGACGTAGGGCTATACTGAATCTGGGCATCCAGATCCTAGTTAGCTGGTACAAGCGTAAGAAAATAATACGCTGATTGTTACAAAAACTGGATCCAACTGATCTTACTATCTAAATTATTTTAAGGGACTCAGTTGATTATAACCAGTTACTATTATCTAATGTATGCTCAAATACGGAGATACTTTTGACGCCGATTAATTTTCGATAACTTTTGTTCGCTACCGAAGGGACATTAAACTTGACAACTAGTAGCAGCGTATGGATATGTGCAGCAATTGACGTTTTACGGAGACTATAACGAGATTTATTCAAGATCGTAACGTAACTATGGTTAAGACATGTACAGACTTTCAAAACACGCCAAGGGATTAACGTAATCTTTTATCACACTTAGTATAAATACGAATCATGATAAATTATTCCAATCTGGGTCTAATCAGCAAAGAACAACTTCTGTTGCAAAATGTTTTTGAAACTATAGTTGCTAAGCAACGACATTATTGTTGAATGTCAACAAATAAACTAAAACCTGCATTTTGGTCCTGCGGATGTTTTTGCGGCAATTGTTAATTTATTTAGTTTGAACTTTACCGTTCTCCCAAAGCTATACTTGATCATCTATTTAATAAATGGTCCTGACCAAAGGAGCAACTTCCTTCATCTTTACGCAAAAATAGGAAAAAAATATTAAAAAAAACCCTAAATCATCAAATCATTGTTACACTTCTGGATTCACTTATTGTATCTTGACAGCTGCATCAAACCCCTAAAGAATTGCATACACAGTGTACATTCATCAAAGAAAACACGGCGGACACGACTTAAAATATTACAAACAGCTGACAGTTACAAAAACCCCAATGGTACACAGAGTACAACGGTACCGCATAGAGTACAAACGTGCCGGACACTTGAAGTGATAACGGGACTGATATCAGCTCAAGGCAGAGTGGAGTGGCCGCTGTTACTGGGTCATGACTCAATATTAGCATCAGTGAACCTCATCAGCATACGGACAATGAGCATTCACATCCTCCGTTAGGAACAGTATCGGAGCTCAGTCAGTGTAATTGCTAACGGATATGGTAAACGGCCGAAATATTGTGAGGAATATGTAACACGTAGCGGTCTTGAGGTTTGACTGAAGACCGCGGATAATGACGTGGTCGGGCACGACTTTGACATCCGTCCATGCATGCTATACTCTGTTCGCAAAACTTTGGCGGAGAGAAGCGATTACATTCCTTCCACCTCACCTTAATTTTGAAACAATAACAACAGCTGATATGTAGATTGAACTAGTGGTGGTGGAAACCTTCCCCTTAACAATATAAATAGGTTACATACCTTACGTCGTCAATCCTAAAATTATAAATTATAGTTTATAAATTATAGTCTATGGCGACTAGTTTCGAAACATCAAGGTTTCATTGTCGAGCCTCTTGCCTCTTAAAAATATTGGGACATCTTGTCGTCGTCATTACACATAGTACATTTAACATATAAACACGAACACGGACACAAACTATTTACAAAAATTAATGCGTGGCTGGCCATAAGTCCCCTTGAACTGCCTAAAATTTGAGAAGTCTGTAATATGCTTGTACTGGATATCAAGTAGGTCAAAGGGGTTAAACGCAACATGAAAATCTTCGGCTTCTAAAATACTCTACCTAAAACTTGACAACTGTAACGTTCTTGAGCTACTCACTTGACCATCAGATATTGTTGAATTACAACCCTTTCTACTTGGGTGAAAATTTGCTGAATAATAGCTCAGAAATTCCTTTTAGCCCTTCCCTAAATCTTGCAATAATGTCCATATAGTACGTGATATGGATTAGACCATTTTTTGTGGTTTTGCATTCAGTTTAGGAATGTTGTCCGGTTGTGCAGTCATTAATGTTACAATTGCAACTTTATAGTTCGTGCAATCGTCTCATAGCTAGGTTAAGCACGAGTCACACTAGGCTGGCATCAGCGGCGAATTGAAAGAAGCCGCAACTGTCAGCTTAATGTGACCACAAAATTCGCAGCTGACACTGAGCTGACTCAGCCAGGATTGGTAGGCCGGTGATGCTGGTGCCAGCTGCTGATCACCAGCGGCTGGCGAACAGCCTAGTGTGACCCGTGCTTTAGACTTGTTCTTCTAGAATAAACTGAGGTAGCATGTTCAACGAATTGGAAAAGTGAGTCTTTATTAAAGAACGGATCAGTAATTCCTGGTTTACACATCCTAACTAAGTCATGGTGTAAACTTAAGAGTCAATGTTAATAGACAAGATCTAACAAAATCCAGAAACCTTGAAATCCGTATTTTAACCTGATTAAAATGATGAGTGTAGAATAGTAGTAGAGTACCCCTGTAATTGCTTTATACCAGCTCATTCTCAAGCATGGATCATTTTATAAAAATCTTAATGAGCAAGGATGAATTGGTGTATAATAGAAATAAGTACAAGTTACTTTCCGAGCACAAGACCATGCGACAAGATTGAATTTCACTAAATGGCAGTTTAGTTTCGTAAAATGAGATTACCAATCTAAAATGTTTTAAAAAATGCACGATTTTTAAACGAACGTAAACGTCTAATGAGCGAGTATATGAGGTGAACTATGATTTTGCAAGACGATCTGTTATGTTTTATACTTCCTTGGCTGCAATCTAGGCATTTGCATAGAGGAAGCTAACGCAACCGTAGAGGATGGGCATCAAATGCAATTAAATCCTAGTTAGGTGCTTGTTAGTTTATTTATATGGACTATCAGCGAATTTGCACTTTACATATCAATCCATATCTTGGCACTCCTCTGTAATATATAAATAGACTTTAATTTGTTTTTTTATTTCTATTGCCAGAGCGAGATTTTTATTTTAAGGTTTAAGAAGTGTAAAAGATGCGTGGAGTATACGAAATAGAAGTTTTTTAATTTAAACTAGGCCTATAGATGGAAACAGGAAAATATATCAATAAAAAATCTTCAACGAACAGTATTTTTTATTACAATTTCATAACACTTAGGTTTTCTGAATAGAATTTTCAATTTTTGAAAGCCTTATACAGTTTTAATAAATGACTATGAAAGGGTTAAAATAATAATTATCTTTTAGATATAGGTAAACTATGACGAAATTAAACTTAAAGGTTTCCTTTGGTATACCAAATTGTTAAAATCAGTTAAATAATATACACGCTTAAAACATTCAAATTTATAATGCAAGAATGCCAACAAAATTCGAAATACTTCGGATATACGAAGAACCCCGTACGAACGAAATCGTGATTCTGCAAAACTTATATTTAACATATTGGAATCAAGTGGTTTTATTCTAAGCATTTATTATTCTCTGTGTTATTTGAGAGGGGATGATGAAGAAATAGTTGTCGTCATTCAACTAGCCTCAACCGGTCAGCTACTGGGAGAAATGGTAATCAGAGAGGAGAAAGTGAGCCAGTGACTCATGGAAAACCCCGGCTACTATAAGAGGTACCGGTACAAGCCGGAACTAGACAGGGAGGGGGCTAAATAGCGTAGTAAATGGTGGGGGGGGGGGGGAGGTAGCAAAACATTGTACTTACGTATTATACCGACCACAACGATAAATCGACTACCAAATAACATTTTAATTCGTTTAGATAACAAAATCCTCCTAACCTAACCTAACCACCCTTAGGCTAGGTTAGGTTAGGTTAGGTTACGTTATAATAATCATTAGGTGCGGTCGGTATAATACGTAGGTACCCAAAAATCATTTAAAACTCACAAGGTGTTTAGGTGTAAAAAATCTATAACTCTTTTAATCAACGGTTTAAAAAATAATTGGTCAGAGTTATTGAAAATGTTGAAACTTAAAACAAGTTACATAATTAACAGAATTATCTAGAAATGGTAAATGACAGAAAATAATATTATAAGCGTTATAAAATCAAATTGATATATTTAGGTACACACAGTATCAGTGTTTTCGTATTTGTAGGTTGTTAGTATTACCCTATTATTGTTAGTAGTTGTATTACCCTACGAAAGTTCGTTGTTTATAAGGGAAGTTCAATGTGTTGAGATAAAACCAGTTGGCATACCAAGTAGTGCATATTGGTACTTGTTGGGGGTTTTAAAACAATAGTAGTTGTTGGCTCGTCCTACGTACGGGAATCGAGTAGTCAATAAAAACTGAATATTATTCGGACAGCTTGTTTACACGCAAAAATAAGTTTCTGTAAAGTTTATTAACTTTAATTTTACAACAAATGGGTTTTCAGTTAATACACAAACCTCCATGCACTAGTATACTATCACATATTATGTCAGTGCCAACAACATATTACCAAATGTGTGTCAAAATGTGTTTTTAATAGAGATTTGGACGTTGTCAACACTCAGGATAAAGTTCAACTAACACAGACAAATTTATTTTATTTTTATTTACTAACAAAGACATTTATTTTATTTTGCATTATTTTAAATATTCTTTTGAAAGATTATTGTATACGTTCTACTGAAAATCAAATTTAAATTAATTTAATTTCCGTTGATTATTTATAGTTAAATATGATACGTTATTTCGTCTTAGATAAGATGAGAATAGTTTTACGATTGGTCTTTGCAAGAAAATAATGAACACCGTGACGTCATTTAAATTGTTTAAAAAATAAAAATCCAGCCTAAACTTGCAGTGTTGTTTGTTGTGAAGGGACCTCATACATAGAGACAATATAGATAGAGAATATAATAGACACACCTATTCTAGCCATAGAGACTTTAATTTCACCTCCTACCTTCCATATCCTACCGCATTGCTTATTGTACTAAGAACGTATAGGTTAAAACAGCTGATCATTATCCCTTATTTAAAAGCCAGGTGACGAATAAAATCATCCCCATGTTAAATTTATAGCCAGATTTTTTACCAAAATCGTCGTAGTTGAGATGTGAGCCACCGATAGATTGTGCTGATCTAAATTACTGATTTCTGTTGAATACACAATCTTTTTTTTACCGATTCAAATTAATAGAATGACTTATTGTGGCTATAGCAACTGTTATGGACCATCAACTTGACCAGCAACAAAAAAGGTGGAAAGTAGAGTTTTAATCACTAGCACATTCTGTGACTGGCTCACACAACTACGTTCTTTTTACAAAAAATTGGCTACAGCCAGTCCATGAAGATGGGATGTCTTCTTTGGTATCAAATAGTTCAACGGTATAAAATTGCTACTCATATCGAAATTGGAGTAGGCGACTCAAAATATAATATTAATTTTATCAGATAACCCCGCCTTGTATGACATTATAATGCTGCTTAATTCGCCCGCCAAATTCACCTAAGCTATCGATACCCATAACCCGCAATTACCCATTGTTATTCATCGTCCTTGGCCATAGGTCAGTCAAGTAAACAATAGTGTGGAGTTTTGCGGATATTTTCAAGATTTATTAGCGAATTATACACAATTTGGACTTAAGATCGTTCACATTCCGTCTAAAACTAATCAAGATAACATGCACTCTTTCGTTCAATATACTGTTAAAAAGTCAAAAATTAATAATACTTGAACTACCAAACATTTAAGGGATTGAAATAATAACTAATACTTTACTAAACTATATATATTGTAGATATATTGTAAGAATTTTATGACAAATGAAGGTAAACCTCAAGAAATTGATTTAAATTGGCATATTTGAAGTAGATTGGGCGTATTATCTATATATGTAATCCTAAAAATTATAATTTTCTACAAAACGTAGCGCAGGGAAATGTTAAAATAAACTTAAATGAATATTATTTGCTTTGAAAAACTGTCTTAAAACCCAATAAATGGTCAGCGTGAGTTTTTTCGGAAGATAGCAACATGGTGTTACTATTAGTAAAATCATATACTAACCAACACAGGTGACTTCTCATCACATTGTAAATTTTGAAGCTCGTTTATCGTGTCTAGTTCATGTCCGGTGACACTGGTGGCTATTGTCGACGAAATTTCGTTTCTATTATTTTAGAGTCTATCATTTGTACTTTACTGTTTTGTTAAATAACTAGAGAACGAGTTATTGTTTATGATTATATAATTTATTTTGGTTAAACGGGGTTTTAAACGACTGAAATAACAAGAAAAAAATTTAAACAAAACACGACCTTTACAGTGCACCAAACTAACTACAAAATTGGTTTCAGCTGTTCCATGAGGATGTGAAATTGTTCTTAGGGAGGTTGTTTTATCTATGATAAAATCCAAGGTTTTAGATTATATGAAATTATTGGTGTTGTAGAAATTGTCATAAACCTGACCTTTTTCATCCCTACAGAGGTTAATACAATGTTTTATACTAAAAACTCCTAAGGGAACTTACTGTTATTTTTTTTTTTTTTTGTATAATGCATAACCTTTACTATCTCTGAAGTTGCATCTCGGCTTTTAGTTCTAGTGACTCAACCAAGGAGACAAAAATACTCCCAGGGTTCCTTAATGTCAATGTTTTACTATGTGTTGATTGAACTCCCTTTATCACAAGTCTCGTCTTACTATGGGATTGAAAATTATTGTTAAAACTTATAAACTTTCTTTGTCCAGGGATGAACCGTGATTTAGAAAAACTCTAGGCGGAATTACGTTCTGATACTATAAAATATTAGCCTCAATTTTACTTGAATCGCCTCAACATTTCTCAGTTTAATTAGAATCAATTCTACGCTTTTGTGTCAATTCAAACCAGGGAATAGGTAAAGTTCATTTAGTATCAAGCTAAGTAAAATGGATATATCAATTGTAAACCAATCAGGAAAACTTCAAAGTTAAAAATTAAGTGTTACAATATACCCAAATCTTTTATTGATAAAAAACTTGTATTGCACCATAGGTTAAACCGTGGTTTTAACGCTCCAGAAAGCTATCGGTTGTAGCATGGTTGTAGGCAACCCAGTCGGCTGGAATGAGGCCGGAGTCGGACAATGAACAGTAACAAAGAGACGAGAAGCTGGAGGAGTGATCGGTACCGTTACTGACTCCCACGATACAACCGTCGACGGTACTGAAGAGACTCCTCCGCTGGCTGTCTGAAACGTTGTACCATTGACTTTGGATACTAGGGTAAACACTACTGACTCCCACGATACAACCATCGACGGTACTGAGGAGACTCCTCCGCTGGCTGTCTGAAACGTTGTACCATTGACTTTGGATACTAGGGTAAACACTACTGACTCCCACGATACAACCGTCGACGGTACTGAAGAGACTCCTCCGCTGGCTGTCTGAAACGTTGTACCATTGACTTTGGATACTAGGGTAAACACTACTGACTCCCACGATACAACCGTCGTCGGTACTGAGGAGACTTCTCCGCTTGCTGTCTGAAGTGTTGTACCATTGACTTTGGATACTAGGGTTAACACTACTGACTCCCACGATACAACCGTCGTCGGTACTGAGGAGACTCCTCCGCTGGCTGTCTGAAGCGTTGTACCATTGACTTTGGATACTAGGGTTAACACTACTGACTCCCACGAAACAACCGTCGTCGGTACTGAGGAGACTCCTCCGCTGGCTGTCTGAAGCGTTGTACCATTGACTTTGGATACTAGGGTTAACACTACTGGCTCCCACGATACAACCGTCGTCGGTACTGAGGAGACTTCTCCGCTGGCTGTCTGAAGTGTTGTACCATTGACTTTGGATACTAGGGTTAACACTACTGACTCCCACGATACAACCGTCGTCGGTACTGAGGAGACTTCTCCGCTGGCTGTCTGAAGCGTTGTACCATTGACTTTGGATACTAGGGTTAACACTACTGGCTCCCACGATACAACCGTTGTCGGTACTGAGGAGACTCCTCCGCTGGCTGTCTGAAGTGTTGTACCATTGACTTTGGATACTAGGGTTAACACTACTGGCTCCCACGATACAACCGTCGTCGGTACTGAGGAGACTTCTCCGCTGGCTGTCTGAAGCGTTGTACCATTGACTTTGGATACTAGGGTTAACACTACTGGCTCCCACGATACAACCGTCGTCGGTACTGAGGAGACTCCTCCGCTGGCTGTCTGAAGTGTTGTACCATTGACTTTGGATACTAGGGTTAACGCTACTGACTCCCACGATACAACCGTCATCGGTACTGTGGAGACTTCTCCGCTGGCTGTCTGAAGCGTTGTACCATTGACTTTGGATACTAGGGTTAACACTACTGACTCCCACGATACAACCGTCGTCGGTACTGAGGAGACTCCTCCGCTGGCTGTCTGAAGTGTTGTACCATTGACTTTGGATACTAGGGTTAACACTACTGGCTCCCACGATACAACCGTCGTCGGTACTGAGGAGACTCCTCCGCTGGCTGTCTGAAGTGTTGTACCATTGACTTTGGATACTAGGGTTAACACTACTGGCTCCCACGATACAACCGTCGTCGGTACTGAGGAGACTTCTCCGCTGGCTGTCTGAAGCGTTGTACCATTGACTTTGGATACTAGGGTTAACACTACTGGCTCCCACGATACAACCGTCGTCGGTACTGAGGAGACTCCTCCGCTGGCTGTCTGAAGTGTTGTACCATTGACTTTGGATACTAGGGTTAACGCTACTGACTCCCACGATACAACCGTCGTCGGTACTGTGGAGACTTCTCCGCTGGCTGTCTGAAGCGTTGTACCATTGACTTTGGATACTAGGGTTAACACTACTGACTCCCACGATACAACCGTCGTCGGTACTGAGGAGACTCCTCCGCTGGCTGTCTGAAGTGTTGTACCATTGACTTTGGATACTAGGGTTAACACTACTGGCTCCCACGATACAACCGTCGTCGGTACTGAGGAGACTCCTCCGCTGGCTGTCTGAAGCGTTGTATCATTGACTTTGGATACTAGGGTTAACACTACTGGCTCCCACGAAACAACCGTCGTCGGTACTGAGGAGACTTCTCCGCTGGCTGTCTGAAGCGTTGTACCATTGACTTTGGATACTAGGGTTAACACTACTGGCTCCCACGATACAACCGTCGTCGGTACTGAGGAGACTTCTCCGCTGGCTGTCTGAAGTGTTGTACCATTGACTTTGGATACTAGGGTTAACACTACTGACTCCCACGATACAACCGTCGTCGGTACTGAGGAGACTCCTCCGCTGGCTGTCTGAAGCGTTGTATCATTGACTTTGGATACTAGGGTTAACACTACTGGCTCCCACGAAACAACCGTCGTCGGTACTGAGGAGACTTCTCCGCTGGCTGTCTGAAGTGTTGTACCATTGACTTTGGATACTAGGGTTAACACTACTGACTCCCACGATACAACCGTCGTCGGTACTGAGGAGACTCCTCCGCTGGCTGTCTGTAACGTTGTACCATTGACTTTGGATACTAGGGTTAACACTACTGACTCCCACGATACAACCGTCATCGGTACTGAGGAGACTCCTCCGCTGGCTGTCTATAGCGTTGTACCATAAACTTTGGATATTTGGGTTAGCACTACTGACTCCCACTATAAAACCGTCGTCGGTACTGAGGGGACAAAAAACTGACGACAGTTCCCGATGCATTTTATGTTATTGTACATGTAATGACACGAATAGAGGGGTCTATTATAATAAATCAAACTACCTTCCTCCTCAACCTCGTGAGTTTTTTGTTTAACATTTGTTGATAATCTGGCTATATCCATCAAACAAGCTATTGAAATAATTGATTAAATATGGTTATAAAAAGTGACGTGTTTGTATTTATATCAACTTGACGGTATTTAAAAAAAAAACGTTATGTTGTGAATAGTGTAAATCTTATGAAGCACGTCGACACACAATATACGTTACTATACCAATTCTCACCAGTGTCTGGAAAAATTATAGTTAAACTTTATTGTTTAGATATATATATAGAAAATATTTTTCAAACATTACAAACAGTAATGTTCAAATTATCTATATTTTAACAAACAGATTAACTATCTTTAAACCAATGTATGTAAATCTACAGGATGAATAGTAATATTTCTACAAATACTACACTGTACAAACTCCAGTTTCCCCAGATATATTTTAAGACCTAGATTTACATCGCCCTGAAACTATTTTTACACCTAACAAAGCGTAATTCGGAATCCACCCTCAAGTGGAATGCCTTATCTCTATATATAACTTTACAGGGTGTACCGCAAGGTACTTGCCTAATTCCCTCGCTATTTCCGCACCTAACAGTCTGGGCTATTTCCGAGGGAGGATCCTGATAACGGGGCTCCGCCCCACTGGCCTCATTCCTCCATTGCCGGATCTCCACAGGCTCCGTGGTCCTAAGAAAGGAAGAGTGCTTCTCACTTTCAATCAACCCTTTACCTTGCAAAATATTATTTTGGAGGGAAAACTGTTTGATTTTACACTTTTGTTACAACACTATTTAATTCAAACAGCATTATTTCGAAATGAATCACGTTATATAATTGGGATACCTTTAAGACATTTTGTTTGAAAAAGTTAAATAAACAAATTAGTTCCTTATTTTGACAGGGTTTTAAGAAAATAATGAGTTACCGTTTTGTGTAAAAACATATGTAGAAATATTACAGTACAGGTACTTTATCGTATGAAATTCAAAACTTAGTATAGCCTATTCACCAATTTAAATTCTATACAAATATTTTGCTTTACCAACTTTGGCCAAACGATTTTTTGAAATTTGGCGTGAGGTTTTATTTTGCAAACACATGTTTATTCCTTACATTTATGCATGCCACGATTAGGCCAAATTTATAGAGGAAATAAACAAAACCAAACAGGTACATTAATATGAAGAATTTCTGAAGTCAGTTACCTTATTTATAAGTGCTCGCAAACAACATAACTTCTAAAGTTAAAATATTTACTCACTTCCTTAACTAAATGTGCCAGGAAATCTGGAAATATACTTATTGAACATCACGCACGAAGATAAAAGCATGGATTTTCCCTACATAATATCAACTTTATTGGTTCTATTTTGGATTTAAAAGTTTCCAAACAATTGTCCCACTGTTCAAGGCCTCTTGCCCAAAGGCCTATACTCCACATTTATTCGTGTAGGTTGGTGGTCTAATACATTCAATTAACGTTTTTATTGCCAATCAGTTTTGAGTCCACTTATATTTAAACAATAGACCAATAGTCGTATATATCAGCCTCAAGCATGCTGGCGATGCAATATATCGATCTTATCGATTGGAATCTACTGATACGATTGTACTCGCTAATAATCATAATTCCTGCGTTGTTATCTAATGTTGGTATTGATTGACCACGCACAATCAAATCTAAATCATACAAATATGGGTCAGTGTTTTAATGCAATTCTGTAGCGTAATTGGTTCATAATCTGTGCTACCAGTTCTGAACAGATATTTAAAAGTTCACTAGGACACACGTTATGTATTATAGTATCTGTTTAACCACCCAGGTAGGAATAAAAGACACGAATGAATCTGGTGATTAAAATTTGGGGCTTCTGTTCAAATCCCGACACTCACAAATTACTTTTGAAAATTTTATAATAAAAGTCACACAGTTGGTCGATGCCGCCACACAGCTTAAGTTGTCCGTTAATATCTGATAATAGTGAAATCCGACGCAGTAATGGCAAAGTGGAACTACTAAATTTTGACCATTTTTATTCCTGAAATTAAACTTGATAAAATAAACATGAATAATATACTTTTATTCCAATTGTATCAGTAGGACATTGTTGTGTAGGAGATGTTGTACACTAACATGAAGACATCAATGATAAAGTCATGTTTAGATTTTAAACCAAAATAATTCGCGAATTTCAGCTGTTTCAACAAAAATAGGTTCGCATTAAAACGAATATTGTTCTTATATTGGCCAGTATACACGACATTGGCTCAGTAAGCACAAAGCAACAAGTATTTTCAATACCACGGTATGATGTGTTACCAAAAACATGAGATAACATAAGTATAAGTACTACGTATCAGTAGCATTACTTAGCCACTACATTTCGGGTGGCCGAAACGTAAACTTAGTTATCGTCTAAACAACACGGCTTTTTTCCCGAAACAGCCGCGGTGTGGTGTCTACGGGGCGACCCAGACTCAACATCGTGCGTTGCAACGAGAGCCCGAGAATCGAAGAGTACGGTACGGTCTAGGTGGGCCTTATTTCTTGTGCTAACAGAGCTTAAACATAATTTTGCAACACTAACAATATTATACATTTATTTAATTTGGTTGCTAAATTGATTTCGAAAATTCATTTTTTCAATTTCACAAAATTAAAAACCTACGACAAAGAGCGCACGCAAAAGCACCAATACTTCTCCCACCATGTACTGATGTTGTACACTCATTATGTTGGATTCAGTCGCTGTCGGGTGTTTGGCTGTTCCAAGGACAGTGTTAATACCCAGCTGATGAGGAATGTAGCAAAACAACAACCAGAACCATAGTCAGCTGTCTTCTCATTCTCAGATTACGGGAATTGAAATGCATGTCCTTAGCAGAATGAACATTGATTCATAAAATAATTTCTGAATACATTCTCCAGCTACTTTGTGCGTAAGCCATGATAATGTTTCTTCTGTATGAGGGAACAGATGACAAAACTATAACGTTACACTGTGATTATTGCCCAAACCTATTGGACTACATTACTTAACTGATTATAATTATTGGATTTATTTTTGCGCCTCGCTTTGAAGACGGATTCACGAATTAAATTAATAACGACGAATATAATAAGAAATAAGCATTGGGTATGTGTTTCAATGACTCAAGACGCTAAGGAAATGTTCAGTATTTTCTATACACGATTAGTAAATCATCCGAGTGAGACTGTGAAAATATCTCTAGACCCTAATTGGCGTTTGGATATATGAAGTTAAAAATACTTCCTTACGGGTTCATCATTTTAAGGATCAACTAAAGAAAAGATTTATATGTTTATGAGCGTGTTGATGTTTCATACTTTTGCCAACTAGAAAATTAAGATTAGAACTTTTTATTGTTACTGTTGTTTGTACTCTCGTATTCTAAGTGAAGGGTAAAACTCAGTAAGAACTGTACAATCTTCGTTAAAATCAGAAATAATCTGAGTCTACTTGCATTGCCCAAAGTCAAAGACGAACCATAATAATTAGCACATCCAGTGAACGGCATTAGCTTAACATCTGTTTAAAACTCTAAAAGTCCAATAATCCTGATGCGTGGTTTTTCGCTCCATAATATCACTGTAGTTTACTCAATTCTATTTTGGAAGTATCTAGAATAAATATTCAGGTGAATAATACTGTTGTGGCTAAGATTTAATCTGTGTAGATTATATAAACATGTTCACAAGTAGTAGTTTTAAAATCTCGATTGAAAAATCTGATTCATCTAACGACATTGAATTTGTCTCACAACAAGGAACGTGCGCGACTTCCGTCAAACCGAACGTTGATGTCTCCAACTCGGGACTGTTTAAGAGTCATGTAAACATATTATAAACGACCTTTGTTTGTTTTAACAAACTTGTAGTGTTGGACTTCAAACAGCTTATGGTGATGTTTAAATAATTATTAATCAGGAGAAAAAATGTCTGAATATTTTCATGGGGTAGATAGATAATTTTCGAAAGTCAATGAACTTTATTCCATGAGTTGAACTTAATTTTTCCTGCATCTTTGACAAGTTTGCATATTATTAATCGTTATAACTATATTTTAGTTTTAATTTAAGTCCTAATGAGATTGACATGACTAATGCTTATTTGTATTTGTTATTTTGGTCAAATGAATTCGTTATCTCCCAGAAACTGGTGCAACCTTGGGCTTAAACGTGTAAATAACAGCTGTTACAGATGAATTTCCCCTTCGCAGTCGTTAGAAGAAAATTAAATGAGTAGGATATTTTAAAAATTCTAAGATAAAATTACTGAAATTAATTTTACATTCCAATTAGTCTTAATTGTTGGTGGATTATTGATGTGGTAATATGTACAATTTATTATTAAACACATTGTGGCTATAAAAATATAAATCAGGTAAAATAGATTCGCCCAACTTAAAAAGGTGTTGGATTTAAAGTTGATGAATTTTATTCTACCAAAATATTAAATACAAATCGTCATCAGGCATGTCAATCTCTTAACGTCTAAAATAAAAAATAAAAAAATAGTGCTTCAATCAAACTTGATAATCTTGTAACAATGCATGATGAATGTATCTAACAGTTCACAAATCCTGTCAAGAGTGGCAAATAAAATTGTAATAATAAATATAAAATTGTAGGAATTATATTACCGTACCGTAGTGCAAATCTTCAACACTTTACTTTAACAAAAAATCACAATAAATCGGGAGACTTTATATGATAATATAATTGAAAAACGATGTGTTGGTTAAAATGTCCTATGTAGAAGAATTAAATACTGTTTCGGGAAGAAATATATAGATTAATATCCAATATAACCAATAACTCCCTATAGACTAATAATTTATGCAATCCAGGTAAATTCTGTTAGGTTATAAAATACTAAGATTACTGACACACGATTAGTATACATTCAATTAACCAAACCTCCCAGATTGAAATGTATTTTGTTTGGTATTTCAGATGGGAACTAGAAGAATTGGGAGTCCGAGTCTTACGAATATTTTAAATACTACAGTAATAGTTTGCATTGTTGTATAATTTAATCTTAAACTATTCCAAAAGTTGGTATTCCCAATATCTATGCTATCTCGATTACTATCTCAATGCAAAATGAACTGAAACAATTACACTATTGTAAATTGTAGTATATCTTACAGTTACACTTTTACATTTAAAATAAGTAGTACTGGTATGTCATGTGTACAGCGACATTTATTATTACGATAGTTAAGATTAGGCAACCAGGCCTATACTGTATATACTTCAGTATGTATAAAATCTTTTAGGTCCATTTTGCTCATTATATTTATCTAATACTTATGGAAGGCTGGTTTACGTAATATGTAATTATTACGGTGTCATAGATGTGTTCAATGCATATCTGGGACAATAGGTTCAGACAAAGGGGATCCCCATGGAGGTCTTGGAGGGGACCCCACTGGGGAAGAAGTCACGAACTCTTCAACCAGCGTGGATAAGTGCACATTATCATTGACTATACACAGTCTATATTCTGTGTATAGTCAATGACATTATACTGCATTCAAAAGTTTATTCTCGCCTCACATCCACAAGGTTTACCCCTTACTTTTTTAGATTGTCATTTTCTTTTAGATACTCAGCTAAATATCATGGAATTCTCCTTTAAAACATTTCAATATTTTAAAAATCTTCCAGAAGCGATAGACATTTTGTATAAGAAATTATAAATGTAATAAAGGGTTTAAAGTTGAAGATTATAATCGCACAAATACAATTTTATTACAAATCCTTGTTTTAAATTCAACAAAGGAAAAGTAACAACAATAACAAGTATCAAAGATAACACATGTCAGCAATTATGGAACAATGGTAAAAATGCACTCAAAAGAAAGAACATAAAAAGACAGAACAGAAGAAATTAACCATTATTTTATCTTATCAGCTAAATCATACTCTTAACAATAAATCTAAATAATCTTAAAACTAAGAAGCACAAAAGTGGCATGAAAGATGGGGTACACTGAAAAGCGTTGTAAGCCCCTACACCATCAACTCAGATGGGAAACATTCTTCAAGTTATAACAAACTAGCGCATGTCAGAATTTAGCTTTATTTTTGCACAGAGTAAAACATTAAATATGAAACGCAGAGAAGCTAGCAGGGATGAAAACACAGTTGTAAATGTCTAGCCCAAGAACCCCTCCTGAACACGTGGGCTCGCAAATGTCCCGTAATAAAATTTACAACCAACTAACAACTTTTGGCGAAATGCGTCGAAGGCCTGAGTCGAAAAGTACAGCCCTCATTGGGATTCATACACACAATCTCCTATAAGATGTATTTGGAAATTTTGAGCCTGGTATAGTAAAATTGAAATAAAACTTCAGATCATCTGATGGAAAAATAAATTCCAAGGATTTGCAAAATAATCTTACCCTAACCACCTTATAACGGTATAAAGGAATTACCAGGATAGATTTAGCAAATGATAGATTAGTGATCTGAAGTTATCAACGGATTATACCTCAGTCTAATTTTCTAAGTTAAACCATATAGTTACCGTAAGAACTTCTCACGGCTTACTCTATGTGTACCGTAATATAATTATCTTCCCGCTTACTCTATGCGCTTTGAGACATTTTTCTGATTACTCTAATCACTCGGACTTATTTGTCTGCTTACTCTGTGTGCTTCGAGATATTCCCCCGGATATTCTACGTTCTCTGACACATTTCCATGTTTACTCTGTGCTCTGATCCATTACGCTCATACTCTATGAGCTCTGAGTCGCGTGGGTCAAGAAAGGCTCTATTACAGCTGGAATGTTGCCCATGTGAGTTGTCCATGTGTACAGTTAATCAATAAGCAGGCGCTATGTACAAGAAAGGGTCATTGACAGCGATTTAAGACGGAATCACCCGAAAACGCACGACAGTTGCCGAAGTGCCACCGCAGAGTTGCGTCAACTTACTGTGGTTTGCCTCTGTTTATGGTGATAACCTAATATCAATACTGTTGCTATGAGTAAGAATGTTCTAAGCACACTGGACCATTTAAAATATCTTTACCATGTGCAATGGAATATGAAAGACAACCCATCCCCAAAAAATGCATAATACCCAGTACATAAGTTGCTGATCCACACAACTTACCTTCCAATATTTTACACGGGGATTCGAATATATATATTCAGTGTTGAGAATTCTATCTACAATCTCATAGTTCACTAGATAAAATACCTAGAAATATCAGGTGTATGATTGGTTTTTGACGTTAAGATGGAGGAATTTCTCTATACCCAGCAACAATAGTTTGAATAATACAAATGCAAGCAAATCCTACTATATACTGAGTCTTGCTCAAACAACTATAATAGTAAAATTATATTAATATTGCTAAAGCTTTTGTTAACAATCTCAAATACTAGAGGAAAATACTTTGGGGCCTGCTCATGGAATAGGGAGGGAATTTTTAAAACCTATTTTGTATTAATGCGATCTGTGAATGCTTTACATTTGGAATAATATTGTAGAGGTTAAACATTAGATTAGGACGTTATATTTGGTGTCGAATTTGATCCAGCAAATACGCAATCGCCCAGAACATTCCGTAGCCGTGTACAATACTTCCCGAGAAGTCTAAAGAGGCCATCGCCACCGAAAATTGCGCAACGTAGTCCTGGTATAGTGACTCACACTAACAGGACCACTGCGCACCATAGTCTACGTCATTGAGGGAGTTGGATAATACGTAGGTCTAGGATAATTTTAATAACTTAAGTTCGATCAGGATAGACATTATGGGTACATACTTTGAGCTCAGGACAAAGTGCAGTTGTATAAACGTTACGTTTGATTCAGGCTTAAGATAAGGACGCAGGAATCAAGGTATGACTACGATGCAGTTAAATACATGTGTATGATACAAAACCTAGTAAATACAAGTTATCATAGATCTGGATACAACTAAGGAATAAAAACACACGGTGGATCCTGTACAGAAGACCAGGAACTGATAAGGGAAACAACACAAGGGATAAGGTACTGATAAGGACACACCAACTGTTGTGGTGGCCCAGGATAGTGTTAGTAGATGGAGTAGTGGAAACTTTATCAAATTCAATGTTTTATGTTCAATGTTATTCAATGTTCCAAAATATATAGTTATGTGTTATTGATATGGACCGGGACAAGATTATTAGGGTGGAGAATTCGTAAGAACAGAGAACATATTAGGACATATATTTGGCTTTGAACATAATGTGTCCCTCCAAATCGAAGACCAAGTCTAAGGGGCGCGTGCAGTCAAATACACGTAAATACATGTATAGAACATATGTTTAGGTGGGCAAGAACTAACAGGAATACTTCAGACTTAGCTCAAGAGATTTGGAAGGTAAACATACAATGAATAACTTATGTCTTAGCTGTTTGTAATTTAAGACGTAGGGAAATCCCAATGTAATATCACCTGGCCCTTGTCTGAAAAGCTTACTACACGTGCTTTGTAGCATAAATTCTAATTCGTTTTTTATGACCCTACTCTATCTAATTTCAATCACCGCATCTTGCAAAACCATCTTAAATACTTGTTTACCGAAATTAACGACAATTAACCACTTCCTTAGTCCTAACGCGACCCTTCCATGCTTATACTATGAATTGACAACTCTGAGAACTAGATAAGTATTTTATTTGACTATGGATGGTACTCTTACAATTTTCATGATAAAAGCTGAAGCCAGTTTTGAAATAAAAATTAACGGAGTTGAGCAAATTGAGTCACCGAAAGCCCTTAATGACTTACTAAGCTTCGAGTAGGGTATGTTATTTTTGGATGGAAAAATCCAACTCCGTGCAGGTGTGATTAATACTTCAGTATACCAAAGTTAAGCATTTCTAGGCATCGGCAGCGTTGAGCGTAGTCGAAGTACGCGCCTGCTATTTAGGCCGGACGGACGAAGTAACGGTGCGTACTGATAAACGACTGATAACAACATGAAGGTACTCTTGCGAACCCCAGCGACATACATTGTTGCACAGCTGACTTCAATAAATCAGCTGTGTAAGCAAAACTTAATAAATTGAATGTATAAGTGTACCTCCCATCACAGAATATGTAGGCCACACGAGATTCCCTTACCCCCTCCCAAGACTGTTTTGAGGGTACAATAACAAGATCTTGTTAAAAATATCAAGCTATTTACGTTTTCATTTTGTACTGTACCTATCACAATTTTAAAGATTTTAATGTCAGCACATTTTCGTATAGTTTCCGATGATACATCTGAACACATACAATAAGTAGGACGTTTAACAAGGGTATCCCCACCTCTTACCCCTACCATCATTCTTTTATCTCATTTAATGTAGTTTCTCTATGCGTATGTTCCATAAGAGATGGTACAGCATAAAAAATGTGAAATCGTAGCTAAAAAACTAATGTTTTGGGATGTTTTATTTGAGTTATTTTTCTACTTCACCTTGCCATGATGATGGGTATTGTCAACCCGGATGTGTTCATTTTTCCTCCAGTACCTTTATTTACTAAGAGGAGCGGGATTTAATTACAGATTTAAATAAGTAATTTTTTATTTATAGAAACTCCTGAAATTTTAGGGATGAATTGAGGATATATAGCCCTAATAGGAGCCCTAATAAGATAATGTTAGGTAGGCTTACTCATTTCCCAACCCTCGACAATTGTTTAGAGTGTATAGTCCCACTAGTTTGTATGTTATTTACATATTATTAGCCATCATCTATTACTATTTGTAATATTATTGTAGCTAGTAAAGGTTTATTTTCAATTGTAATCCTTTTTAGAATTCATTGTCACAAAAAATTGAACGTCCTCTAACCAAGTTAATCATTCAAATCTAGATATCAATAAAAAAAATGGTAGAAACCTGTATTTCTTATCTGTGAGATAAGCTAGGTTTACTCTACCGGCGAACCGTTTTCGCACTTTTCCACCATATCCTTAATTTAAATTCACAAACTTTACCAGAATTTTCACAGAGGCAAACCACAGTGTAATCTTATCGCATTTACCTTGGTAGCTTCGGTCAGATCTGCGACGTCTTCGATGTTTGCATTTAGACATTGTCACGCACTATGCCACGAGCCGCGGACACACTACGCATCTTAGCTACTCACGTCAAGGTTATCCAAAGTGGAGAGGTCACGTAGATATCCACCACTATAGTCACGTATCCAGTCACAGTCACAACACCACACTCGCGGTCCTGCAGGGTTGGTGGTCGAGGAGGCACTGAGGAGGACCGATGCCGTTGGTCACCTGGAGGGGGACGAGATACTAACCTACTTCCCCCCTCTGGTTAACAGTACCGGAGGAGGGGGAGCCGGGTACGCCACCAAATGTCATAAGGTCTTAACGGGTTTGGGCGAAGATTCGGATGTCTAGTAGCTGAGCGTTCTTGGAGAATTAAAATTGAAGGGTTTTTAAATTAATTGATTGTTTTAGACAATAAAAATTTACTGATTTTGTACATCACTTGGCACTGGGGAGGGGTTAGGGAAGGGAAATTGTAGGTATCATAGAGATGAAGAGTGTACATTGTTGAGGTGGTTTTCTAAAGTAGGGTGATTTTTATCACTGATTGGATATTTGATAAATTAATGTAGACTATTACGTGTTGGTTTGGTACACAAACGACACCTTAACGGGTTTGGTATGGTTTGTACCCTGTCTAAAACAACTAATGTCTCTAAGAAGCATGGAAATTGGTCAGGATTTTTTCAAAAGTATGGCGATTCGTATTACTAAAAGGAAATGCTTATTAATTTCACACTAGAAATTATGTTATTGGTTTAGTAAACGACCAACATCTTCGGGTTTGAATCCTGCTTGGAAATTCGTTTGTTTAGTATAATAATAATTGTAATAATTGTATAATAATTGTTTAGTAATGAAGCATTTCCGAACTAAACGTAAAATGATTGTTTAGTTGAAAAGATGCCAAGATTAATTGATTTTTTTTTATACGGTAATAAGGTAAACATGGGATATCCCAAAGCCATTGCTGCAGAGCCTAAACAATTTTTTTGAGTTAAGAATAGGTCGATGTTCAATGGGGAATATAAGCTTTCATCTTCCCAAAATTTCAGTACAATTAGACCCCTGCGGGATTTAGCCCCAAATAAACAAACACGAAATCTTTCTGCTTTATTACACGATGATATATTTTTACAATCGAAGGCTTACACGTCTGGTTCAATTCTTTAAGATATGTAGTTTGTTGGACGAATAGACGTACTTTTTGGTCAGGCGAGTCTTCGATTATAAGGTTGTTTTATCATTTCCTCATCCGAATTAATTAACATTTTATTTTATTGGAGGTTTACCACTTTATAGTCACTGGCTGTACAAAACCATAGACAAAAGAATTAAATATGTTCTTTTTCCCTATGATAAAACGTACGGTATGCAGTTGTAAGTCATAAGTATTACCAGTTAGGCTAATGTATTAGGTACCCAATCTCTAAAATCCCAGAGTGTGTTCTGAATCTTTAGGAGAAATAGTTTATCATTTTCTGGGACTGTTTTAACGCACCCCTTTTTTAGGTGTGGTAATTAGAGTGGTGCTAATTGAAGCAATATTATACACTATTTTGACGCTTGGGTCAGCATAATTCTAAGTACCATGGTGATGTAGTAGTGTTATTCCAAATAACGCAAAACGCAATGCTTCTTGATTATCTAACGGGTCGAGATTTTGGCCTGTATCTAAAACGTGAATAATAATAAATAAACCATTTTATTGAGATATGTTTCGTATTTCAATAACATTATTTCTGAATGCTAAGTTTTCAGGGTTAGTTACAGCGAAATAAAAGTCTGATGTCAAAGTTTTTGAATTTCGATTTACGATTTACTTGATCGTTTACAGTAATATTTCTTCTCACATGAAGGTGCAGATACATGGATTCAGCCAGGGCTCCCATCCTGAAAATATCGGTTTAAATCCCGCTGTTTACCAATAAATTTTAGCAATAGCTACGATAATGCAGTATCCCATACATTTGTTAAAGTTAGAGCATGGGACTTTTATTTTGGATTTGGGTTCAAATCCCGTAAATCGCCAATGTTTCCATTATACCATTATAATCCATTCCAATGGTACGTAAGCTAAATTATAGGCTATTCTCGGAGCGAGCTGGTCTCGAGGTAGAGCTTAGGGCTTCGGAGCTCAAGGTCCTGGGTTCAAATCCCGCCATATCACCAATGGGTTTTATCTATGAGATAATACCGCGAACCTCTATAGTAACCCTGAAGTAATGTGTAAAACAGTTCCGGGCTAGAACCTAGCGTCCTAGGATGTGAAGGGGGGGGGATAAGAATAAAAATCAATTATTGTACCTATCTGGATCACAAATGAGGATAGCAATTTTTGTTTGCACCAGAGATTTTTTTGAATTTTAACTTAATTTCGAAGAAATTAGTTTTGATTCGTACATTTTGGAGCGCTCGCACTGGGAGAGCATAATTAATTTCCTATGGATATTTCTTCTTGCATTATATATTGTTGACCAGTAGACTACATTTCAGAGTAGTGTTCGGTGCAGCACTACTAAGAGATCTTTCTGAGTAACGCTTCCCGAATTACCCAACGTCTCGGGATCATGACCCGCTTCTGAAATGAGACATTCTTCGCCGCAATTATGAAGGCAGTGGGTGCCGTGATTCACATTCAGTTATTCGTGGTACAGTTGTACCATTAGTTAATGGTCAAGCATGGGTAGGTCTGCTCAGTGGTGCCACTACACCAGCGTGGTCACGCTTGTAACTGCAATGCTGCCAACCGTCACTGCACTGCGTGATTTGTAAATCCTATCTGTACACGACCAACAACGGTGCAATTAGGAAAAATAAATTTTAAGATTTTGTATTTGTGGTTTGGGAGTAAGAATTGAACAAAAAACTGTGCGAATTCATTTATAGATAAGATAGATAAGCCTGACTGCAAAACGACCAGGGCAAACATTTGGATCCAATAAGATTAAACATTTCTGTTTGTAGTTGTGATTGTTAGAATAACCTTGTAAATTGCCATTTCCCAACCTTGCAGATATCTATATGTTATAAAGCTTATAAGTACGAAAGGTCTCAATGAGAAACATCCAAGAAAAATATTCATTTTGTAATAAACAAATTTGATTTAAAGAACCCTGAATGAATGGTCTGGATAGGAAATTCCCCAGAAAAATATCCCTTTTTTGTTAAAAATTAGATTTAAAGAACCCTGAATAAAAAGTCTGGATGAGAAACTTCCCAGAAAAATATTACTTTTTACATTTAAACAATCCCGAATAAATAATCTGAATAAGAAACTTCTCAGAAAAAATTACTTTTTTGATAAAAAAAATAAGATTTTAAGGGCCCTAAATTAAAGGTCTGAATAAGTAACTTCTCAGAAAATATTCCTTGTTTGATAAAAACTACATTTAAGGAACCCTGAATAAAAGGTCTCTATGAGAAATTCCCCAGAAAAACATCCCTTTTTTGTTAAAAATTAGATTTAAAGAACCCTGAATAAAAAGTCTGGATGAGAAATTCCCCAGAAAAATATCCCTTTTTGTTAAAAATTAGATTTAAAGAACCCTGAATAAAAAGTCTGGATGAGAAACTTCCCAGAAAAATATTACTTTTTACATTTAAAGAATCCCGAATAAATAATCTGAATAAGAAACCTCTCAGAAAAAAGATTAGTTTTTTGATAAAAAATAAGATTTTAAGGGCCCTGAATGAAAGGTCTGGATAAGAAACTTCTCAGAAAATATTCCTTGTTTGATAAAAACTACATTTGAGGAACCCTGAATAAAAGGTCTGTATGAGAAATTTCCCAGAAAAATATCACTTTTTTGATAAAAATAAGATTTGAAGGACCCTGAATGAAAGGTCTGGATGAAAAACTTCCAGAAAAATATTACTTTTTTATAAAAAAATATATATTTAAAGAACCCTAAATGAAAGGTCTGGATGAGAAACTTCCCAGGAAAATATTCCTTTTTAGATAAAAACTAGTTTTAAAGAACCTCATTATCCTCTTTATCCTCATCCTGTTGCGAAGCACATGCAGAGAAAGTGGTCATATAATGGTTTTATGAACGGCAATAAATAAATTTAGGATATTTAAATTATTTTGTATTTTCCAATAAACTATAGTTGTTTCAGTTTAGCAAAATGTACGTAACTGTAAGATGCTGTATGATAAGGTTTACATTTTAGTCAAGTTAGTACTAATCTACTCAAGAGATGCTATATCTATCTATTAATATCTATAATGCGTGAAACCTTTTTTTTTGTGAACACTACTCCTCCCTTATTTATGGACCAATTTCATACGGTATTTATGGAAGTTGGAGGTGCAATTTTTTGCAATAAGGTTTTAGAATTAAAAAATCAAACCCTTAACAGTAAGATGCACTCTCAAAGGTCGATTTTTCCCCCAATAAGAAGGACATGGCACAAATTAAAAAAAACAGCTGTTATTAAAAAGAAACTTAGCAGTTTTTTTTGGGAGTAATTGATGTTTGTAATAGTCAGGAGGTTATAGACCAATCTAAGCAGTTTACCAGCTTTGTTGGAACGTTGGAAGGACAGAAAACGCATCAAGTTCAAAGAAGAAATATTAAAAATAGGAGGAGGAGACATTTAATAAGAGATCGTATGAGAAGAGAGGCCTGGCAGTAAGGAATCCAGATACACACTCACTGGGTGAGATGAATAATATTTTCTAGTTTAGCTATGCAACTTATTTTGAAAGTAGTAAAAATAAACTACGAATATACACATCGTGTTGTAAACTTGCCTAATGTCGGATCAAATTAATACATGCAAGAATATTTACGGTAACAGCTGAGCGTAAATCAGAAAACATTTTTAGAAAAGCCTATGGCCAGCTTCTCAAAAATTATTAAATATTTACAAAAAGTGTTTATTATATCAAACTAACATTATTAACAGCGTGAGTGTTTCCATTAGTTACATAAGTTTTTTAGTTGAGTCTTTTAAATTCATCAATAAATATGACTTAAAAATAACTCCAATACCGGTATCTGACAATTGCTCGATTTCGAGTAATAGGTACACTAGTAATCTTTATATTAAACTCTTTATTCTGTACTTTTACTCCCTCCAACTGCTCCAGAGATCCTATAGCCAAGGTTAGTGGAACCTTGATAAGAAGACCCTCGATAACAAGTCGCCCTTGATAACAAGTGTCGTTTTCAAATCCCATTAAAATTATTTTACCCCTAATCACATGTTATTACAAACCTCGATAAGAAGTCAACCTTGATAACAAGTCTTATTTTACAATCCCCATGAGAGTCTTGTTATCAAGGTTCTACTGTAATAAAATAAAATCAAATATGAGTCTTCCTAATGAACATATTTGAAAAAATATTACCTCTGCCACTGCATTTTGGCTTACTTTGTACGTTTAGTCTTATGGGTATTATAATTTACAGGTTTCAGGGGGTTACCTCCTCAGCTCGATATAGTCTACACCTGTGACGATCAGGCTATCGACCTCCCTTACCTCATCCCCAATCTGACCGGTCAACAACCCTCCCCGTGACGTTCATTGGGATTTGCGCAAACCATTCACAACCTACCACGTTCACAAAATATTAAGGCAATTAAATGCTACTCAGAGAATTTTGAAATTTAAAATTCTCCAGGACTCCCAGCTTCTCCCCACAGAGATTTGAGTAATTCAGGCCTGACACACTCACAAAATAATGTAACAATTTAATTGCCACTTACGAAAGAATTTTGAAATTTTAAACCCCCCTGGCTTCCAATATGAGATTCCTGCCTTGGGTGGTCTGAGTAGAACTGTTGAATGGTTCCTTAAGTAGAATATGTTGTTGGACTTGTACATAATAAGTACAAATCTTTTATTGATTTTGAGGTATTTTAAATTTAAGAACGTACTTATTTTATTAAAAAGCGAACACCATTTAAAATTCATATCTGGCCTGGAGTAAATTAGAAGTTATTCCTTAAAAATTTAAACAATTCATTTTTCTGAAAGTAGTAAAGGTACAAAATATTTGTTTGGGTATATGAACGTGTTATCGATTTTACAGTTATTTTTTGTAATACAGTATTTCTGTTAGTTATATTACAATTTTGATGGAAATATAGAATCTTTTTTCGATAACATATTTTTTTAGTTGGTTTACTATATACACAGTTATCATTGCCTTTTTGATTGCGCTGACAAAATGCAATAAATATTATAATTTACGTAATTTTATTTATATTGTAAATTATATATAATTAATTATAATTTATATCCACGATTTAACTGCAGTCAACCATTTGTGTTATGCATTTCCAATGCCATTTTCTTTATGACATTACACTGTAAACACAATTAACTAGACACAATCAGTGCTACTAGTCTTGTGATAAGAACGCTGGACTTCTTTCTCCGGAGTTACTGGTTCAAATCCAGCCAGTTACCGATTGACTTGAACCACTAAATTGCTGTTATCCAGTCATAGCCAACTTTAAACTGGAGGTCCACTACAGTGTTTAGAATTAAAAAGGATAAGTCTAGGAGGCGAAAGTAGTTTTTTACTGTATGTACAATTGTACATCAACATCCAAGTACATAATAATACTCAAAGTGCTACCTTTTAGCTGCGCTGATTGCAAGCGAGGTCCATTCTTGTCACAAAAAACCTGGATTAGACTGTTCCCTCACAAAACATACCAAAGCACCAAACAGATCAAACCCGATTAGAACAAGCTGCTGCCCAAAAGGAAAAAAGTTGTACTTTGAATGAAAGATTATGTAAATGACAGAATATTTTCCGCCCTAGTTATTATTTTCAAATGTTTCCATTGTACACAATCTTTCTACCATCTTGACTTCTGACACTTTGTGATTTAAGGAAACAGACCGTAAAGCTGCAAACCTACTACCGAATTATTTTAGTCATTTGGCTCACAAAATATTTAAGATACTCTCATCTAATGTTTCAAAATTTCGTTGCCAACGACGTCTGTCCTGTTTTAAATTTAAGTTTTTAGCTAAATCACAGAGAATAGAAATTGATTTATTATAGGTTTTTTTTATTTTGTCTGTAGCGCAGCCTACAAAACGAAATGGCACAAATATATTTTTCAATTGTGCATTTTGTATTTTCTAAAATTATTGTTAAATATGTATCCAACGTTCTCTTGTTTTTACTGGTTAGAATTTAACAGTATTGTTTTGAATATAGGTGATTTTTTTACTGTTCTTATTGTTTTAAAGTCTTTATGTCGGTAAATAATGCAGTGTAAATAACTATTCTTGGTTGTTTGTTCATCTAATGTATCCCATGTACGTTGAACTTATGTTTCCCAACATAGTTACTGAAGGAAACGCCCCATTTGTGAATTTAATGTTACCGATCTGTTTTCCTTTTTGTCAAAGACTATACTTTTTTCAAAGATGTTTTACAGTTTATGCAATAAAAGATGCTTATAATGAGTAGTCTTATCAATTTGGTTAACAAGTGGTTGTACACGACAGAAATCTGTAATAACTCACAACAGCGCAATCTTGTCAGCTTAATTCAACTAGGTAGTAATTTTGCTAAGCTAGTAGTGATTATAATAAAGCTTTTTGTTCTACACCGTGTCCACATTTATTTGAGGAGTTATTAATTATAAGACAATAATAGGTTTTAGCGAATTTCCCTATAGGGAAGTAGCTATTACCGTAGGTCTCATGGTAAGACCTAGGCCCGGGACCGATTTACTTTTTCATTTTGATGTCCCCAGAGGCCAAAAACACCATTCGTTAAAATTTTTATATATCTATATATAGATATATATATATATATATATATGTGTCCATCCGCACGATAACTTGAGTAATTTTTGTCCGATTTTGATAAAATTTGGTTTGAAGGTGTAAGGCGGGATAAACTCGAACGAGTTCGCGAACCAGCATGATCGGACTATGGGAACGGGGGTTTACGGGGGGTTTTATGGGGTAAAAATAGGTTTTTCCCATTTTTTACCCAAAAAAAATAAAATTTTGCAAAATCTTTTCAAACCATTTTGTAGAGCTTAAAAAAACAAATAATTTAGTATATTGAAGTGTTACTATGCGCCTAATGGTTACGGAGAAAATTCCAAAAAAATGTAAATTTTAAATTCCTATGTTATTCTTATGGAGAATGAGTAAACTGTTGTAGTTTGCTTGTTTATGAACATATTTTGATCAAATTTGGAAAATGTTTTTATTTCTTACTAACTATTAACATTTTACAAAAAAAGTTTTACCCTCCCTGATGCAGCAAACCTAAGTACCTGTTAAAATAATTCTATTTAAATAGGAAATAAATGTTAAATTTTTAAGTAGACATTTTAGTGTAAATCCAATCAGACATATATGGAAATTCGCTTAGTCTGCAGGTTTGCTGCGGCGGGGGTATTTTTACATACCTCAGTCAAATAGTCCAAAAAATATTGCTCAACAGCTTACATGTTTCGTTGCGAATTATTAATTATTATTAACAATTATTAATTGTATTTGATTATCATTACTTGTATTTGAGAAAATATGTAATGGGAACGAGATTAGTCAGTTGAATTTGATAAAACAAGTTCTCAAATACATTTAACCATTTCTTAAATATCATTTACTGCTCTTAAATTAATTTTATGCCTTCTCAAATACAACTGACTGTTCTCAACTTCATTTGATGTTTCTAAAATATATTTGACTAATCTCAAATACAATTGATATGTTCTCAAATAAACATAACTATTTCCCAAATAAAATTGGAAAAGGTGTAGTTGTTTTTAGTGAATTTCCCATATGGGGAATAAGCTATTACCGTAGATCTCATGGTAAGACCTAGACCCGGGACCGATTTACTTTTTCCCCAGTCCCCAGAGTCCAAAAACTCCATCCGATTAGATTTATTTACAGTATATATTTATGATCCAATTTTGATTAAATTTGGTACAAACGTATACACCTACGTTTTTTCGAACGAGTTCGCGAACCAGCATAATCGGACGATGGGAACGGGGTTTAATGGGGGATTTATAGGGTAAAAATAGGGGTTTCACGTTTTACACCCTCAAAAAATAAAATTTCCCAATTTCTCTATAGACTATTTTGAAGAGCTTAAAAAAGAAATAATTTAGTAGTCTTTTTGTACGGTCATTAGTTATGGATAAAATGCAAAAAAATTTAATTTAAAATTCCCGTGTTATTCTTATGGAGAATAAGTAAACTGTTATAGTTTGCTTGTTTATGTAGCCTATATATGTTGATCAAACTTGGCAAATTTCTTTTATACTCTACTAGCTGTAACCCGCGGGCTTTGCCCCGTTTAACTTCTTAATTTTCAAGATGATCTCGTTCGCATGGCTCAATCACGTCCTGGTTGAAGTTCGTTCGCTACGCTCACTCACCTTTAGGTTGGAGCTCGTTCGCTACGCTCACTCACCTTTAGGTTGGAGCTCGTTCGCTGCGCTCACTTGCCTTCAGGTTAGCTCGTTCGCTACGCTCACTTGCCTTCAGGTTAGCTCGTTTGCTACGCTCACTCACCTTTTGGTTGCAAATTAGCTGTTGTCATAAATGTAAAAGAAATAATAGTGCTGCACCCTGTTGGTAATCCTTGTAACTTTAATGCTATTGAACATCATAGAACAGAACCAACTTGTTTAATTGAAACAGCTGTTAAGATTCATTAATTCCATTTCTCATAAGGTTAACATGGGAAACTCCAGAGCCACTGGGGCGGAGCCCTTTTAAGAATTTCGAAACGGGAAATAGTTTACGTCCGATTCGCATACCTACAGAATTTACACACCAAATTTCATAACGATCGGTGAAGTCGTTCCGGAGGAGTTTGCAGACAAACACTGTGACACGAGAATTTTATATATTAGAAGAAACATCCTCTTTTATACTTATAGACTAAGCTATTGATGTTTTACTAAAAACACACACAGGGAACCTACTGTAGCAGCAAACTCGTTAAACCTAATGTTATTTAAAAAGATTTAATTGAAAATTAATTCAGGCAAATGGAAATTCGCTTAGTCTGCAGGTTTGCTGCGGCGGGGGTTTTCTATTTTTGTTTGGATACACCTTCGACGTGGAAATATGATGTATACTTTATCAATAGTCAAAGCTATCGCTTACGGTTGTCTACGACGTAGTACCGTAAACTCACACAGCCTCCAGTCAGTCCTCACCTTCAGTATGTTTGTGTTTTGGTACTAATTACCTTGTGAATGATCGTTTGTCTTGGCTGTCTCACAAACTCTCCTTACGTCAAAGTTGTAAGGCAAAATTGATTTTTGTCTAATGGAATGAGTACGTTTTTCATGTATTCAATTATGCTTATAAAGGTTTTAACTGCCTTATCCTGCCTTATCTATGGCTACTGATCTGTGCGATGATCAGACTCACTTGGGCAGAGCCAGTGACTTAAGGAAAGATGGCTTTGGCTGGTCTCTAACTGGCAACGTCGGTATTACCTGTTTAAAACACAAACCACGTTGAGGATACAACAGTTTAAATGTAATATTAATATTTAATAAGTATTCTCATGCAAAAAGTGGCTAATGAAGGTGAACGTTTCATCGCACAAAATTTAAATAAAGCCTAATTAAATCGTGCCTGGTGTCTTTACACCCCTAAACTCCGAAAAAGGAGGGAACATAATTATGACATTATCAAATTATAATTCTGATTCTACCTAAAGATTTTACATCTTCTCAAAATTATTTTGATAGTCAATTGGTTATTGCACGTGCCTCCATAATTTAAGGTCCAAGTTCAAGTCCCACCAAACACCAATAAAAAACGTCTCTCAAGCGGGAAGGACCAAATCTGCGTTGGGAATTTCCCCTACCAAAAGCCATTCGATAATGATAACTTTACTGCCAAACTTCAGTAATGCATCCTCTCTCCAATTGTCTCCAAACCCTTAAAGAACACTGCACTCTTTTCCAGCACGTTTGCAAGACAGGTGCAAAGGCAAAGCTCAGCCCCATACCTCCCTTTCGCGGAACCAGGTGACCCAAATGTTGATTTATCGTCGCGGAACAAGGAAGAGGAAGGAACAAAGTCACAACAGCTTTGTCGTGGTGGGAACTTTGGGATCACAGGTGAAATATTTTGACAGAGGCACCTGAAAGGCGAATTGAGTGTTGAAAATTGCGAGCGACCGGACCGAATCTGGCCGACTATTGTCTTTGACGAGGAAATATTGTGCCTTTGGGTGGTGGACATTGTTGTTGGCCAGCTACATTAGAGCCACTAATGTCTGTAAAGTCTAATGTTTCACTCGCGGCGACTATAACTGGAGTGTTAACTATATTTGTTTCCTAGTATGCCGTTATATATTTGGAGGCGTTGGTAAATTTTAAACTCGAGCACGAATTAAACAACGTTTGCGCCGTAGTGATCCAAGAACATTGGACAAATTATTACCAAATTATACCTTATAGCGTTGGGTTAGAAGACTATTGCCACTCTAGTTAGATATCCTTTTTGAAGCCCGACTTAAAAGTTTCAAGTATGTATTCGATGGTTGTATAGTATAAAATACCTAATTATAGTATTCCATTTTCTGACTCCCAAATATTATGAATGACTTCTAGTTAGTCTACATCTCATTTCATTTGATTAGCAGTAACTCCTACTCTTGGAGGTGTTACTAACTCCTAATGGTTGACATGGGGAATAATGCTTGCTAAGACATATATGCATGTGGGAAAATGTTTCTAGAAATAAAGTATAGAGAAAAGTAGAGAACATAGCCTCAATTGATCCATGGATCTAGTTTTGTGAATAATTTTCTGAAATTCGTTCAAGGCTGCGTGTACACAAGCACATGGTGTCAGCAAATTTCCATGAGGAGGCTTGAACTGTCTCAGACATAACTTTATGACCACTGCTAAAATTGCTAAGTTATGATAACAGTTCGATAACAAGAGAGTTGGAGAAGGAATCATACAATAACCTATCCTATCTAGAATGGACGCCCGAGAACCATCTCTGATTAAAAACGTTGACAACTTACATTTGCATTAATTTACTTGCGGGTTTTCTACAAACTACACAAGAAGTCGTTGAACTCTCGAATCGAATGGTTCGCCAATAAACAGATTTATGACATTGTAAAGTTACGAGTACACCTAGCAAGACTGCAGTGTCTTCGAGACCGTTGACCCTAGTCTGGGTTGTAAATGTTGTGACAGAAACTCCAATATATCAGATGGCCAGGTAAGTCATCGTCCGCCAAATTAGTCTTGGACGCAAAAGGGCGACATTCGCAAACAAAACCTTGACGAATGCCCGACACAAGATGTTGATGCGCCAGGTATACCACAGGGGTGCGTTTTAGAGCCGTTGCTCTTTTTACCTTCCTCTTCCTAGTTCGCACGCGTCGGCGCCGCCTTTGTTGAATAGTTTTGCACAGGTATTTGTGTTGAAGCGTTTCAACCCACCTCTATTGTACGGGGACTTTTTGTCCTTTGGCGTGTTGGTTAGGAAGTGTGTAAGAGTTATGGTGAAGGAGATTTTTAGTAACTTATAGTACGCGAGGTAAACTCAATTGACACGAGTTGACCCGGAACACAACTCTTTTAAAATGTACCTTTAACTTAAGCAGTCAACCAGTCAATTAAGCTTGTAGATTGTTGATAACATCGTTGAACACCACAACGGTATAAAGTCAATTTAGCATCCATCCGATCTAAATGGTCAATGCAATACTTCAGGAAGTGTATCGTTATATGACCAGGCGATGGTTGTCATATACATGCTCAAAGCAATCAATATTGAAACTTAAGAGCTTTTTGCCATACTCAAATAACCATTCAAAAATTATTCGCAGTTTAATGTCCCAACTTGCGAAATGCAGATCATGACGAGAATGAGTTTTAGTTTTGAAAGCTTTTACAAATTAAGTTATTTATATAATCTACAAGCCTTACGAACACTATCACATTTCTTTGATAAGAAATCATCATTAATCGTATAATTTGGATATACACAGATGGATAAAACGCAACGAGGTGAATATGAAAGATATTTACTGATTAATTCATTAAATTGTCCAGATGCTCCTAGACATTTTAAACATTACTTTGACCACCGCTTAGCCAAGCAGTCAGCGTTTCCATAGGCGGGATTTAACCCCGAAAATGGGATTTTTAAGCCATGTGCAAACTGGATGTGGAATTAAACGGGATTTTCTGTTCTGGCGCTTTTTTAAAAACAGCTTCAAAAATTAAAACAAACCTCAGCGTTTCCATAGGCGGGATTTAACCCCGAAAATGGGATTTTTAAGCCATGTGCAAACTGGATGTGGAATTAAACGGGATTTTCTGTTCTGGCGCTTTTTTAAAAACAGCTTCAAAAATTAAAACAAACCTCAATTAGTAAAATTGTTCCAGCACCGTATAATAGCAAGGTCCTATTTCATGGTCCGCCAAAATGCCAACTCTGAAAAGACTGGAGAAATAAATGCGAGATAAAACGGGATTTTCTCGAAAGGCGGGATTTTTTTGGTCTTGTGGATACACTGCAACCAGTACTCGGTTTGTTTACTGGCCACGGTGAGGTGTATGGCCTGGCAAGGCTACACGAGACGACCTTACACCCCCCTCCCACCACCCACTGCATCAGCTGGAGAATATAACAGACCATTGTTGAGCTGACTTCATATTTACTGTTACTTCGGCGTGGCCCCTACAAGCTGACACTCCACTCATCTTTCATTCACAGCATTTCAATCTGTAAATTGTAACTGTTGTTGGATAAGGCTCGACGGGACTTGTGCTCTGAAGTCCTTGGTTCAAGTCCTACCAAACACTAATGGATCAGCTGTGTTATATGCGTAGACTGATGCACAAAACTTTATTGATGTGACTGGTTAGTTAGTTTAAAAAACGAAACTTTGCTTGTAGAGGGTCGTGATCGAATGTCACAAAACACTGAAAAACTTTTAAGAAGTGACACGGTAGTCTAAAGTCGATATAAAACTGTATACGAGGAATGCAATCTCTGAATCAAAAGTACTTTGTTGCGGAGAGCGCAAAACCATTTTATTTTGGGTATAAGATGGTATAGATTGAAATATATACATGGCATGTGTTGTATGTCCATATCGTAAACAATTATTATTTTTTATCCTTTTTGTGGTCACGAGTAATACAGGATAAATTTTAAACTGTCCAACTTTTAATATAGTAACGATAGTAATAATTTAATAGCGTTTTGATGATTTAGTTTTAAATATTTTCCAGATAAGTATAATAGTCCAGATAGTCAAATTTGTATCTTTTACACAGAGTCTTAGTAATTCCCAATTCCAAAACTGATAAAAAATATTCCTAATTTCATTATTTCTTAACAACCTTTAACTCAATGTTGTAACTAAATTTTGAATTGCATTGTTACATTTCATATACTAATAATTTAGGCATCTTTTTACACATAAAATATAGTTTGATTTTGGGCATCAACTTATTTTTTTTTTTTGTAGCGCTCAGATGTAATACATATTTATATAAATGAATTTACTGTTCAGAAAATATGTATATGCATTAACTAAATCAATCACTGATTGTAGTTTTATTAAACATCCGGTAGAACAATATTGGAATATTGATAAACCGTAAATCTATTTAATTTACAAACTAAAAGAAACAGATTATAAAGCCCCTCATGTGCTGCATCTATACTCAATAAAAATAACGTGATTCTGAAATTTCGCGTTTCCATGATGTATATTTTATAGTAGACGTTAATTTAACTTTAGCTTTACTAACAAACTAAACAGGATACATAAATGAATTAAATCGCCATTTTTATCTCTATATAGTGGTATCATCAATAGATTTTCTTGAACCAAAACAAAATGGTTGCAGCCCAACAATCATTCCATCAGTAGGTATACTGATAGTAGGCCTACCTATGAATCTATAGTTAATGGCACAACACAAAGATGGCGGCGCGGTACTAACCTAATTGTCTATGTATCTTATCAGAGGCAAGCGGGAAACGCTATGTAGCCTAATTACCGCCTCTGGGGGAGGGAGGGGGGGATCTGAGCCTACCTCAGGGCAACAGCTGACCAGACAGAGTATGACTACAATATAACTGGGATGTTTATGTAATTGAAATCAGCTGTTGCACGGTGAGCTGAGCTTCTTTGTGTGATTAAAAAACAAACATCTACTGTATCTTGATAAGGTTTTATGCAATTTAATATTGAATCGCCTTTATTTCAAGGGTTTCGACAAGATTTGGTTTAGGAATAAGCCGATTAAAACGTACTACAACTAAGACTAGTGGAACAAAAGCAGGATCTTAACAACTTTATTTTTAAGAAATATGTATGCACACGTTTCTGAGGAACCACTAGCCTTATCCCCCTCAAACTTTGTGATAATATCGACAAGTTTGAGGAAAATATTATTGTTATTGTAACCTTCAAGAAGGCCTAGGGCTATGTTTTGTGAGCCTTAAGACAAGTTTGATCATGTTTTGTCCATGTTGATGAAAACTAATATAAGTTTTTTTTAAACTTGCGTTTTTTATCTTGACGATTTTAAACAAACTTTCATCTGCGCATCAACATAAAATGAAAATGTAAGGAGTCATGTTATTTAACTTTAGTAACAAGCTATTTCGGGCAAATAAAACACAAAATAACTTGAGTAAAGAAATACAATAAAACTGTCAAAGTGCAATGTGCTATTCCATTTTAAACAATGACATCTGTATTGTTATTTGTATTGTTATTTGTAGTGCTCGCTCAATACCGTATAGCACTCAACAGTTTAAAGTCATCGAGGTAAAAGTTTTTGAAAGAAAGTTTTAAAAACTACCAAAAACAATAACACAAAAACATATACTCTACATGTTTACAGGGTTTAAGGTTATTTTACAGCTGAGTTGATGAAATTGAATGAAAAGATATTTTGAGGTAATTTTCTTATAAAAAAATTTGATATATTTTCAAAATACTCTCAATGAGTCTTGAGCAAGATTCAATCGAGGAGACTTAATATTCGATTAAAATGCGTTGAAAAGTGTACACTGAAACACACTTTAGTTTTCAATTGATTTCCTGCAATCCTAACAAACAAAAAGTTCATTTAACCAAGCATTAAACTAAACGACAGGCAAATCCCCCAAAATATTAATTGGCTATTAGCAGAACGAGACGACCGGATGAGGAAAATCCTTTCAAAAGACGAAACGTTCGTACAAAGCTGACCAGTAGACCAGCTAAACACTTTAATTTGCCAGGTGACTCAACTTTACGCAAAGATGGCATTAGGATAGCCCCAGAATAACTACTTGAGCTGTAACGTCTGCACAAAATAACTCGGGGTTGACGACCTTTAGTAACTATCTTGGGTCTTAACGTTCTTGACAGGATATGTGAAGTGCGCAAATCCTGGGTTGAAAATGTTGTAATTATTATAACCCCAGCATTTAACTGCATTTCTTGTACGTAAAACTATTGACTGCTGAATTCTGAGGTAGACACCCTAAGCTATGGACCAGTCGTAGCCATTTTTATTAATTGAATAACCTTTCAACTCATGGGGAGCTACGGTCGAAATTTATTTTCCTCCTAAATTTTTGGTGCTTTGATATTTGGAAATGACGTAAAACATGGTAAATTTTACAATGTGAGAGCTGTCCTTGTTCGGCTGGTGTACAAAGTTTGCTTATTCGACAGAAACTGATAATTAAATCAGCGCACTCTATCTATGGATCAATCCAATTATGTGCCATTACTACTCTAAAATTGGGTATCATTAAAATGATAATGGAATGTGTACTTCTTTCAAAAGTAAAAATATAAAATGCAAAATTTACTTAATGTACTGTTAATTTGTTACTAGATCATATTGCCATTAAAAACACACATATCGCATTGCTGTTTGTTATTTCATGTTGTATTGCCACTGCATTTTATATAATTACAGAAATGCCACACGCACTAAAGTTTTGGAATTTAGTAACTATTTTATTAAAATGCAAATTTTACGGACTATCACAAAGCAGGTATCAACACACTTTTAAAATATGAGCCCTGAGATATAATAACTAAACATCATTGAACGATTTTATTTCAATACAAAACCCATTTAAATGTGTTTAGTTTTTATTATTCTCATATTAACACTGGGTACCCGATCTCAAGACAAGGGTTCTACCCGGACAATTCAAGATGGCCGCTAAACATGCTATAAATGTTCCTGAACATGCATCTACGGTACAAACTCTCAACATTCTAAAACTAATTTGTTTCCAATGATTGTGTGCTTTTTGTGCTCTTAACATATCAGAGCTTGCAGTGGGTGGAGCAAAAACAATTTTTAACTATTGCACCTGAAAAAGACGAATTTATTGTTTTCAAAATGATTTCTTAAACACTCAAATAAACAATTACGAAGTTTCAGTTCAGCCAGTGCATAATTTGGATCTTTGTGAATATTGTACAGTTAATTTCAACTCGATAAACACTTTAATAATGTCAGGAGGTTCTTTTTCGCAGGACCATGTTCACGTGGTAACAGCCGGCGGGTGGAACCCTCTTAAGATGTGTAGTTAAAAAAAAAAAAAAAACGCGTTACTTGGAGTATAAGTACTATTTAACTTGCATAATCAAAACATACAATATGCTGGTACAAGCTCCAGAAAATACTGCTACTTTCAGCAACACACAAAAATGTACTCAGGAATGGAAGCTTCTATCTCCTGAAAAGTCGCAAAAACGACTCCTACACATTCAGGAGACACCAGTAAAAATATGGTTGTATTTTTTACGTGACACTTTTAATTTTTGTGACTTGAATCTTGATAACATGGAAGTAGTTTTATCTGAAACTAGATTAAGACATATCCAAGGCCCAATAACATTGTGTTCTCCAGTAATGTGGAATCGCTACACCAAGCACCGTTTAGACATTACGTGTGTACGTGTAGAGGTCCGTTATTAGTGTGTGTTTGTGTGCGTGTGTGTGTGTGGGCAAGCAACATGCTCCACTGATGACTAGCGGGGCCCAGTCGTGAGTTCTGCCCATACACTCCAGTATGTAACGGACTGACCCGGCCCCGCCACCCAATACTGTTTCTAAACATTTATTCAATCAGTTTAGCCTATGGTTGGTTAAATATGAATAAAAGTTAAAATATTTTGAGTACTGTGAGGTGTTTACCTCCTAGGTGCGGCACCACGTCATGACACATTGAGTATCGAAACCGGTCGCTATCCAGAAGACCAAGGATTACGTTGGCAACAAAAAGGCATTTAATCTCTGGAATATTATTGTTAAAACGCAATCCTCAATGACGTTATGCTGATCTAGGCTACGTTTATGACTGTGTTTGATGTGTCTATGATGGAGTTGTATTTATGGTTAGTGTAAAATAAGGTAGACTGCAGGATTATTAATATGCATGTCCGTTACACGAATGATGCCTTCATACGACGAAGAGAGAAAAGAAATCAGAATTGTTCAGAATTTAAGATGAAAAATAGTGTTGTAGAGAAGTAATAATTGGCGATGAGGTTTGAGGGATTTGTGTGCTGTAGTCACTGTTTTGGTCTACCTTTGCTATAAAATCCATAAATCCATAAATCTCTATCAGTGGATCAAAAATAATTAAAAAACGAATCAACATAAACATCATTCAAAGCAAAAACTTTTAAAATTTCTGCAAAAATAATATTAAAATAGATGAAAACAACCTCTTTTAACCTATCAACTCTGCAAATCCCTTGATGAAACACCCTGCACGAAGTACGTCTCACTTATGGTAAACGTATGTAGATTGTAGAGCTGTCATGTTCCCAGGCGCTTCACCCAAGTAACCAACACCAAAGGGTTGCCCCTCAATCAGTTCCGTGTAGGATGTCCCCTGTTTTTGTCCCGCGTCCCCCAATTTGACCTAGTTACGTTGACCAATATTTTTTCCGTCACATCGTATTTCAAGCCCTTATTGAGTTACTTGAGGTTTTTACCGACCCTAGTTGACCCACTTGCCCTTCTTTCACAGATTCGAAACACTTTTTCTGTGGACAAATATTTTGTCATGCTGCGGTGACCCTCTGACCCTTCGTGAAGAAAGTTTTTAGGGTCAAAAATAATCGAGGGTCACACGTCATTGAGGGTCAGCTCTGAGAATAGCGAAAGTTTTTCAAAATTTTAGCCTTGACCAAGCGTGACACAGCTGGGTGTGAGAAATTAACCGCCTTTTTGACGCTTCAATGGAAAGAAGGGCAAACTATTTGCAGGGATGATGTACAGGGCGATTCTAAATTGTTGTTGCACTTTAGTGACTATATCAATGAAAAACTATACAACCTATCATCACGGGGTGAGGATCATTTAAAGAGGAGATTCTATAGTTTATTTCACACCACTTTGGTAAACATAGTTGCAAAATTAGTCTCTACAGACATTTTTAGACTTTAACTAGCCTGTGATTTTAGATCAATTATGCAATTTAAGACCTATGAAACTCTTAGCGTAAAAAGTATGTACACAATAGAAGGTGATGAAATAAAAAAAAAATTAACAAGGTTATGGCTAAAAAGTAGAAATGTGCATATTTGCCGTGTTTGCCCCGCTCTGGTTGCACAGCACATATCGATTCGATGATTGAAGTCGTCCCAAACTCTGAGTACATAGCACTTTTTGCTTTATGAAAGTTCCTCGCAGCTTACAATAATGGCAACAACAAAAGCTTAGCGGTAGAGTATAGAACTAATTCACCCCTAGTGTTATTTAAACTTTTGAAAATTCAATGTAGAGTATGACGTTTTGAGATTTAGAGAGGTAATTAATTTTGTGTAGATTTTGGGTAGAAGTAGATTTTTGTGTATATTAATTTAAAATCGTACTTAAAATCTAATATGTCTGCAGAGGCTGAGCAACTAATTTTACCAAAGTGGTGTCAAACAAAACTTTAGAATTTCCTCTTTCAATTTACCCTCAACCCGTTATGATAGGTTGTATGGTTTTTCATTTATAGAGTTTCAAAAGTGTAACAATAAATTTAGAACCACACTGTAAGCCTATTTTACCATGTGGCAAGTCATGTCAACTATTTTAAAGTTCAAACAAACAAATTAACATGAATTTTATTTTGCCAGCCATCGAATCAATTGTTGTATACTAAAGAAATGGTGACCAACACTGCATAATGATTCTGTGATCGTAACTGTAGTAATCCAGCGTGACTTATTGGACTTATTGAATAAATAATTGAACATAAATGTTACTAAACCATTTGTAAGTGTCCAATACGTTCAACCTACTTAGGCTACGGCCACACGGGCGTTTTTTCACGCAAGAACGCAGCGTGAAAAAACGCGAGAAATATGGGTAGCATTAAATGTAATGAGGTATGCCACAAGGAGTGTGTTTTCACGCAGTTAAGGTGCGTCTGCAAAATCACCCGCTGCGGGCCCGCAGAAGAATGGACTGGGGTGCATTTTTGAAGCTTGTTTTCACGCTCTGTCCCTGGCCACACGGGCGGGAGCAACACGCAGCTTTGATCAAGTCGTCCTAGCAAGTAAAATAAAGATAAATGTATCAATTTTTTTCCAAGATAGCGTAAAATATTTTTGGGTCTAGCCAATTACACAGTAGGATTTTAAACATATGTCGACCTTACTGGGCCACTTAATAATTTGTTACTAAAAGGAAAGGCGTTTGGTTGGACTAAAAAATGTAAAGAGGCATTTATGTAGAAGAATATACAAAGATCTGATGAAAATCTTGTCATGAAAATATTTATATTATAATCCTTTTTTATACTAAATGTTAAAATAAAATAATTTTAGTGTTGTTTTCATATAGACATTAATATTATATTTATTTTTTATACTAAATGTTAATAATTAAATGAAAGGTTAACAAAATAAAATAATTTTTAAAATACAAAAATTAATATACCATTCATATTTTTTGTTCACTAGTCAGAAACAAGGTTACTATTTCGGTCATTAGGAAGATATACAACATAATTACGTGAATTCGTCAATCAACTGCGGGTTCCGAGTGCATTTTCCCGTTCCTGGACTTCAACTAGCGTGAGAATAAGCTACATTTTACTGCGTGAAAAAAAACGCACGTGTGGCATACAACAGCGGGAATTCAAGCAGCGTGAAAATAAGCTACATTTTACAGCGTGAAAAAACGCCCGTGTGGCCGTAGCCTTACACTTGCATTACCTAAAAAGGAATTTGAACTGCCAAACCCAAAGGGTTAAACAAAATAAAACTTTTGCAAATTACTCCGCCAAAGCCTTTCGTAAATTTTAAAAGGGCAGCTGCAGTATTTAATCAATTCACACTTAGTTCCGAATAACTATTTTTGGATAAACAAATAAACCTGTAAAATATTCACCAAGGCCGCTTCCTATTGTCTTGCCTCGCCATCCCTCGGTCCGAAGGTCGGGAAGACCGAGGTTTATGGTCCGCAGACTTTGTTGTCAGGAGCTGCCAAAATATTTTTGAGGAGAACTGCCCAAAGCGCCGACAGCCATAAATCAGACGTCTGTCGTCAGTTTCGGGAAGGGCGAGGAGGCTCAAAAACTTTATTGTGTCAAAATTCAGCCCCTTTGGGCCCACGTGTTCTTGCTGCGGAGACATGTTTTCCTTTCAAGTAGTAAATCATTTGTCTGCTACCTATACCCGTTGCAAGTTCTGTTGCATGTTTAGCATTAGCTAAGTAGTTTTGGAAAAAGGTGCAAATTTTAAAATTTGGTATTCACTTGGTTTGAAATTGAGATACAATATCTCTTATAGGTTTTTTCTAGTTAATATAATTCTCGTTCTTTCTAATTCCTTCTCATACATATCATATTCTTTTTAGATAGCTTGTGTCGGTTTACCTCCTATTTGCCTTCTCTAATTTATTCTCACACTATTATTTCTTTCTTCAAAATCTGGTACTGGTAGTAAAGGATCTATAAGTATCGAACTTATCAAACAAACTTGATTTTACAGTAGTTTCGATATTCATTAAAATAATTTGGTTCACAAAACTCCACCAATATAATTATTATTAGCGTTAGTTGTGTTTAACCGAACGAAAAACAATTTAGGATAACCCAAAGTAAATTGTGTGGTTTGATATTACACATATGTTGTGTGCAGTAATATATTTTTAAATTAACCAACAATATATGAGTCGGTTTTAACAAATTGAAAAAATCCATTTCACATAATCGAACTGCTAATTACAATCCTACGGAAACGACGCTATGATGTACATCCAGAACAATAGCTTACATCCGCACGATGTACATCCAGAACAACAGCTCACATCCGCAAGATGTACATCCAGAACAACAGCTTACATCCGCAAGATGTACATCCAGAACAACAGCTTACATCCGCAAGATGTACATCCAGAACAACAGCTCACATCCGCACGATGTAAATCCAGAACAATAGCTTACATCCGCACGATGTACATCCAGAACAATAGCTTACATCTGCACGATGTACATCCAGAACAACAGCTTACATCCGCAAGATGTACATCCAGAACAACAGCTTACATCCGCGTTATATTAATGTTACCTTTTCTCTGATGAGAATGCCTTGCCTTTATTGTTATGGCTTATGGCTTGTATCAGTAATTATTAGGCCTACTGTTGAAAAAAAATATATATATATGACATCCACAATCTTCAAGCTGAACAAACATGAGGTAATTATTTAAAGTCATGAAACGCTTAATCCAGTACGTCGGAGATGATTCCAGTTCAAAAACGCACGTCCTAATTAAAATAATGTTACATTGTCTCTAAATGGATTTTAATGTTGATCGTTGATTGCAGGCCTTCTGCAATCATTTTCTGTTTGCATATGAACGAAACTATCACTAGCTTCCATCTGTTTGCGAATGTAGAATTAACTCGTTATTGCAGCTAAATGCATCCAAGTGTTAACTATTAGCGTATGCAAGTGGTAATTGCTAATGGGCCAATTAGTCAAATATTTCTATTATCATTGAATACTGCAGTTGCGAAACAGTAACACACTAACTATATGCGGATACCTTGATACTTAACTTTGAAATGGTGACCATACGAATGCAAGTATTTTAAGTCAAGTATGAATGAAGATGAGTGGCGCGATCTTGTTATACCCAGCTGTTAATTAATAGTCCATACAGCCAATGGCAACCAAGGGACCTACAGTATAAGTGGAATCGAACCATGTAGACACCAGATTATTCCAGACTCCTTAAAGGTTTATAAACCTTTTGGATCAGCTTTTAAGGCAAGTTTTGTCGGGTTTACACCGATACCATAAAAGCGCATCCAAACGTTACCTATTAAACAAAGGAAACCCAGACTTCATGTACAGGATGAGATGTCTACTTAACCCAAACCTGAAACCATTTAAATGCCCAACATTGATTATAGAAACAAACCCAAACTATATAGCTCAGTATTATATTATTGTGGTTGGTTTAATATGGCTCTATGCAAAATGAATTTAACATTTTTCAGCCTGTGGAAAATCAATGAAAAAGAAGTGAACAAAGCGATATACATGTAAACATTGTGGCTTCTTTTTTTGTACTGTGACCCACCTTACTTCCAAAATGCCCACCTAAGAATGTTAGGTGTCTGTGGGTCACATCCCAAATAGATCCAATGAACACAAAAACTGCCTATTTGCCGGGTTCACGATATACTTTTGTGCTAATAATTAATCTCATTCGATTCAGTATTTACACGAAAAATTCAACTCTATGATGAATTGTTGTGATGGGGACGGATTTTAACCCAAATATGAATGGATGAGTGTAGAATGGAGTAAGATGAACTGTGTAGCTTTGTTACTGACAAAAATCGGCTGTTCCTTTTATTTAGGTTATTATTTAGGTTCGTTATAGCCCAGGGATCAGGGACAGCTGGGACCAGTTTCGAACCGTCAAGAGTTACTAACTTTTCCCAGGATCCGGTGACCTTTTGATTGTTATGTGAGCACTATACACTACAACCCTATATCCTTATATTATATATGCAGACGTTACAAAATAGCAAGTATGAAATTTAGTTTTCAAATCCGCTCCACTTAGAGCGGTCGTTCCTTCAGATTAGCCGTATTCTTAATTTATTACCTCGATGTCGCCTGCAACATATTTCGGGTAAAGGTCATCTTTCTGCCCTGGATGGTCTACTAGACCGCGCGTAAAGTCAGTAGGTCGCTGACGATGCGGTCAGGACATGAGCCTCTGGAGCGAGGCGGAATGTCCCATGATTGCTGGGCAGATCTTGCTCCAAAGTCATATTGTATTACCGAGAAAACCCATCAGCTGTTTTAGATTAGCTGCTCAGAACCTAGGATTAGGATGGTTCCGGGTCATTACAGCTGTTCTTGTTTGGATGTAACTAATAGTTTGTCCTAATGTCGTGTTGCAAAAATAATTAGTTGTTGAATTCTAGAATTGACTTTGTATATTTTATAACACTTCTCAATATATTTAAAAATCCAAAAATTCTTTTGGATGTTCATGCTGATGTTGACAGTTACCTTTTTAGCTTCCAACTATTTATTACTTGTACTTTATGTAAAATTTCAATGTTTTCATACCTATTTTTAGTAAAACGTAAAAATGCTTAAGGCAATTTCACAAATTTTATTTCGTTTTGGCACAATGGGTAGTACGGCTATGTTCGATCATGCTCGCTCATGATTGGCTGTCTGGTCATTTTTGACAAACAGTGAGGTTAAGATTTGCATCTTGATGACGGAGAACTTCGACGTTTTCGAAACACAGCTCGACGACAAGGTCCAACCCATAAAAACCGAGATCTTAATAACCATGGAAGTCTACATTCTTCAGTATGCAATGCTGCTTACTCCCTCTGTGTCTTTTATCGTCGTGGTCACAGTATGCTAAAGACTCATAGCAAAGTCTACGTCCACTGTTTATAATCGGAGTTTTACTCTTCTAAAAGAATAGGCACATCCACTTTAACCGATACAGTAAATAAAGAAAATCACGTTCATCCAGATTACAAATCAATGAAAAAACACAGGCCCTGTGTCACAGGGTCTAAAACCATTACATCTTAGGAAATTTGTGTCTATTTCATAAAACGGGTAACCAATAAATACAAACAAAGCAGAACATTTTACTTCACACTTTGTAAAGTTGCGGTGTAAACAGTGCAAAGTCGACGTCCGCGAGGTCCACGACCGCTCTGTAGCCTTGCAAGGACGCCGCGCAGGAAGTTGAGGCAAGACGGCGCTCACACGCACATGCGCCACACTACGCACGCGCATTGCCCAACCTGATGATTGGTGGCTGCGAGCCGCGGTACCGTACTGTAGCGGGCGCAACACTGCATAGCGACCATACGGACGTTAGGTCACTGGGTCCTCTGTGGGGTACTTTGGTATTGTACCGACCTCACCGATAAATCGACTTCCAAATAAAACTAGTTAAATAAAAAAATCTACCTAACCTAGCCTTTCTTACGTAATCTAACCTAACCAACCTTAGGTTAAGTTAAGTTATGTTATAGTTATTAGATGTGGTCGGTTTGATACCAAAGTACCCCCTGTGATCCTCGGGTTGTTAGATTTAGAGGTAAAATCAACATGCTTTGAAACGAGGTGTGAGAGTTATATAAATAGTCCCTTATATGTTACAATACCAAATGACAAGCAATAACTGACAAATAAATACTATTGATGGTTTAAATAGTTTTGATTATGACAAAGTCGAATTAATGTTTCCCTCTAAACAAAGTACAAAGAATGAAATGTTCATTGAACTGTATCAGAAACTAAACTAAATTTAACTTATGACGATGAACATAACGTTACCACATTTTAAAAACAAAGTTACCGTAATAAACAAAAAAGATGAAGCATCGAAGGTGGTAGCATCGTCCTGCCAGCTTCTATAAAAAATAGGAAGGTCACGAATTGTGGATATTTATAGGCATGCACTGTGGATAAGATGCCCCCTGGTGTGTATTAACGTCCGCACTAGTGAGTACTACGACTACCGGAGTACTGTCCTGATAATTAGACTAATTTGTTAATTACAAGGCAAAAATTTTGTTTGGATTCCACTACAAACTGTAGTTCTAGTTGCCAAATTGGCTGTATGGGCTATTAATTAACAGCTGTAGCCTATCTAAGGAACATGTGTTAATTACAAGGCAAAAATTTTGTTTGGATTCCACTACAAACTGTAGTTCTAGTTGCCAAATTGGCTGTATGGGCTATTAATTAACAGCTGTAGCCTATCTAAGGAACATGTTGGCCTTAGTCGCTAAAGACTACAAGATCGCGCCATTCATCCTACGCTCATATCCATTTATACTTTGCTCAAAACACCTACATTCTTATGGCCACCATTTCAGATTAAAGTATTAATATAAATAGAAGTAGCCATTCCATCACCATGTTAAAGCTGCATCTGTTTCAGAATAAAGGTTTACGTTGAATTAAACCATCAACTGAGTACACTGATGAAAATTACGAACACCTATTTCTGTAAAATGCGCCTCTTTTTAAAACCAACACTGAAAAGACACTTATTGTAAGCTGTAGCATAGATTAAAAGAAGTAGCAGTAGCATCTTCTAAACCACATAAAATGAAATTAAGAACACAGAACTGTGGAAATACAATTAGAGATCACAGTCTGCAGTGGTTCAGTGGTTCAACTGCGTTCTTTTTTAATTAAACTTTGACCACAGCTGGTCCATATGGATGTCTACTTCAGTGTCCAGAAATCAATGCTTACTAAATTTAATCGACCTTGAAATTATGACAGTCTATATTAGTCCCTACAAAAGCCTCTGGACGGGCGGACATGGGTGTTGGAGGGGGGGGGGGCAGAACGTCTAAAGGATAACGGTGTAGTCCTCCCACTACCGTTATACTGTTGATATTATCATATCTTCTGTTGAAGCTGTCATTCTACAATCCACCCTCGGCTCTGTCGTAATTTAAATTTATAAAACCGATTTATAACACTCAATTGTTCACCGGCAGCCATCTTGGATTCACGTTTGTAGTCCTCTTCGTGAGTTTTCAGCGGTTCTCCATTCTTTGATCACGTTTGGTGAAAATACCTATTTATCGTGTATTCATTTATAAAATCGATCTATAACACTCATTTGTTCACCAGTAGCTCTTGGATTCACGTTTGTAGTCCTCTTACATAGTACTAATAGTTACTAATAGTAATTTAAATTTATAAAACGGATTTGCAACACCTACTTGTTCATCGGTTGAAATGTTCGATGTAAGTTTAAAGTATTACGCCTCGGGTACGATACGAGCGGCGAGCGGTGAGCGGCAAGCGGCGAGCGGCAACCTGAGCGGCGGTGGTGGCTACGATACAAGCGGCACTTTTATAACGCTCATGAAATTTCCCAAGTTGTATGAGTTAGTTTAGTATAAAATGGTAAACTATGCTTACCTGCAAGACCTATTGCAACTGTGGTTGCTATCTGACAATGGTTTGCCTTTAAAGAAAAACTTAGTTTTTAGAAAAACCTTAACCATAATTTTTTCCATACATTTCTGGTGACTGAAGTGTTTTAAAACTTCCTTGCTGGTCATTCCACAAACATTACCTGGACTGCACCTCACGTATCGACCCGTATCGCATGTTTTCTGATGTTTCCCTGTCATTTTAGGCCGAACTGAAGCATGGATCACCTGAGCGGCGAGCGGCGTTTTCGCGAAAATCGGTTTTGACTTGGAACCATGAGCGGCGCTGAGCGGTGCCGCTCACCGCCGCTCGCCGCTCAGACGTATCGTGGCCACCCTCAACAAATTTACACGCAACCAAATGAGACCCGATGTCAGAGCGGCGCCGCTCATGCCGCTCGCCGCTCGCCGCTCGTATCGTACCCGGGGCCTAATCGTGAGATTTCGTTGTCTGAGTGAATGACGAGTAGTTCGAAAAATTGTTATGATTGAGTTTATATAAACTCGTTCGTAATGTATCTATTCGCCAAACTATATTGATACATGTACCATAAAAACAATGAACATGAATCACCTAATTTACTATCTAGAAGCATATCATGGGAGATAACGCACTCAATTTAGCATAACCAATATCTGGATAACGAACTGTCAATAGATGTGTATTGCAAAAAAATGTGAATTGCTTACCTAATTATATCAGGTATCAATCTCCCATTAACTCTTTTACCGTCTAAATCGTTGATAAAAGTCTCATTGAATTTCATTTATTAATTTTAAACTCTCCACGTATGCAAAATATTAAAACGTTTTTGTTACATCACTTGTTATTTTTAAGTTTGAAATGAAATACTGAAAATCCACTAAACACGGTTAAATAATAAAAAGTTATGTCTCTTGCCATGAACTAATTTCCTACTACATATTCTAAAAACACATAACTATGATGGTAAAAAGTGTAGGTAGCCTAAGCCTTGTATTTTCACATACAGCACTGATTTTCTTGAAAATTTAGAGTTAGGTTCTACTACCCTCTATTTCAAAGTGTACCCTGTACCGAGGCTACTTTTCCCTGTGGATGAGCAATTGTTCATTGCAAAGATTGCGGACATCAATGAACTGACTACTTTTTTCTGTGAAGCTTCTCTACTTATTCGTGAGTGATATTAGTGGTTTTGAGGAAAACATGTTTTCAGATGGGTTTTCGCGAATATCTGGGGAAGTATGCATTTAATCGAAAACCCTGAGAATAAAGTGGGCCTCTAAATATATTTTAAAAAAACAGTTACACTCACTTACCATGGGTTGTACGGAAAATCTCAGTCGTGCCTTTTAGCTTCTTTTGGTGAAAATATCTTGTGTTTACACTCCGTTCCAATAACTTTATCGTAATTTTAACATCTATTGAGAATCAACATAGACAACAGGGGAAAGTAAACAAACAATAAATAAAAACAAATCTAACAGCTGATGCGTCTTTAATATGTTAAATGTGATTAATTACAGTCCTTTGAGATTCGTTTCTTTAGTAAGGGTTGATCGAACAACTGATTCTTTGAAAGGTTTTATACCAACCCCTTTCATTCAAATATGCGAGTGATATGTGTGCGTTTTTTTTCAAAAGTACGTGATTATTATAGGTGTTAAAGGTGGTGTTTTGAAATCCTACATGGCTAAGGGCTGATGTTTCAATTATACAAAACGAATTAACTACATTATTTATTACAAAGAAAGTAACCGAGCTAATCGAGGGGTCCAGTTCAAGGATTCAAACTTTTAGTATTGAATACATAACACTATGGTGTTGTAGTTGTACAGTTAGGTAAAGCTGATTATAGGCGGGGAAATTTCCGTAGAGACGGCAAGTTGCTGACTGCAAAATCGTGCCAGTTGCACTCAGTTGAACATGTGCCAGATCCACACAGATAAATGTGTAAACCAAAGACTATCCACGCACAGTTTTCTAGCCTCACATCTCTTAGATCACATATGTAATCTTTTTGTCAAAAAACCGTAATTTTCCGCTATTTTCAATGTTAAAAAGTACAGTCCCGTATTGAAAAGGAAAGAAGCAGCTCGGCCCTCGACGTTCAAGATGGCAGTGGTTACTGAGAAGAAGATTTTGTCATCAAGTTTATTTTTATTTTCACTGTGCCTCTTGTAGCCGCTTCGTCGACCTCTTTGTACTTATAAGACGTAAGTAGAATTTTTCTTATTGCGGCCACCACTCTTTTGACTTCACACACCACAAGGAAAAATCTATTCGGTGAGGAAGTTTCTTTGTCAAATATCCACTACCGTATAGCTCCAACATCCAATAGCCCACACACGCACTACAGAAACCTCAGCTAGACAGACCGAGTCTAACCACCCTATATATATCTGCCACACGGGCGCAAATGTCTAAGGAGCGTCCACACGCTCAAAATTGAATACGGTCATTGCAGGCATTTGACGTCCTAACCTCAATCATCGCATATCGTCAATCACATGTGCGAGAGCTTAGATTGGTCCAAAAATGAGGTCCACACGCACATGTGTGTGGCTGTCATGTCTATATGAGATTCCTCGATAGGACTTACACTATTTATAGTTTACACACATATTTACACTTATTTAGGTGGTGCGTATAGTGGATCTCTATTAAAATATTGAACATTCTTTTTTACATTCGACGAAAATGTGCAAAAGTTTTGGAGATAAACAGTTTCAGTGATTTTTAACTCAATGTTTTATAATTTGTGTAAAGGAGAGATTCGGTAAGGTCAACTATATCATAGAGATCTCTACATTAAACAAATTATAAAACATTGTGTTAAAAATCACTGACGCCATTTATCTCCAAGACTTTTGCACATTTCGTCTAATGTTGTTTAAATATTTATCAACGTTAAGATATGAATGCCGATAATATAATCATAACATCCAAACCAACAATAACATAACCTAAAAGTGAGGACAAGTGGCTAGAGACGTTCCAAGTCGGTCGCTTTCTCTTTCAGCGTGCTGATTGGCTGAGGCGCTGTCACGTGACTACCCATCATGCTCTACTTGGCTGCTGACAATGGCGCGAAGGCTCAGCTGGCACTATGTTTCTGCTCCGTGCGTGCTGTGCTATAACTGATATAATTAAAGCATTAATTAGGATGGACAGATGGTATCGCCACTGGTATGTAACCTTTTTGAGAGAATCTCTGCGGTGCGTAGCTCGGCATAAACGAACACACGAAGAGTTGTTGAGTTACTGGTGATGGGGTTGGAAAATTACACATCCACTGATATTTCGGAAAATAATCTGCGTCAGGAGCAAATAAATTGAAAATATTGTTTTTGCATATTTTGGTAAAGCTGATAAGGTATACACTGTCCGTTTTAAGATACTCCTTTCAAAAATATAACAAAAAAATAGGCTATGCTTTTCACTGTGTTTATTGCATTATTTGACATTTTCTTGAGGGTTTTTAAATGCTACCAAGGAGTACCTTTTTCAGTACATTGTGAATTAAACCCCATTTGTAATGTGGGCGAATTTAATTCTGGAGGGAAACATCTTGTTTCGAAACGGATTTTCCAAAAATCCCCTGCTAGAAAACAGTTAACTACATGCAGGGAGGGGACTGATGTTTAAAAACACTATACCATAAACAGATAAACAAAGTAGTTTATTTTGATAAACCCTAGAAGTAACATATATGCTGTCCAGAAAAATCTTGAGAGTAAAATAAATTATATTAAATATTAACTGGGGGACAATAGCAGCAATTGCTGCTTTTTAGTTACGGTATGCAAACAAATTAAAATTAAATACACTATTTAACACTGCATTACCATTTTAACCTAAAAACAGAACACTTTTTTCTTTTTTTACAGCATTTATTTCTGGTTCAATGGTGACATTATTCACAGAAGAGTTAACAAAATAAACAAGAAAATAACAATAATAACATCGTGGGTTCGCCCAGACCTGAGACACCCTGTAACATAATTAATTTAGATAAAATATTTAATACTAGTGTACCTGTTGCTCGAATTCGAACAATTGCTAGATTCTTTAGGTTTCATTCATCCAATAGATCTTGAGGAAGCCTTCGACGCAGCCTCCTGTTCTCAGTTGCTTCTCTAAGATGAAAAGCTAGGTGCACATTGTTTAAAGACTTAAGAAATTTGGAGGTGTTTTTTTTTCAATAAAAGCCGAGATAGACTCCACTCCAAGCTCTTCATGTATATGCATGTTTCTAACAAACCAGGAAGCATTCGCCGCTTTTCTTCGAATTTTGTTTTGGATCACTTGAATTTAGAAGAGTTTGAAAAACAGAACACTAAAATCAATAAATATACAAACACGCAAATACGAAATGTTTACATCAGCTGATATATTTGAAACAGCCATAGAAACACTGTAGCAGTAGTACTTCTATTAGAAAATTACTGGATCTTTAACGGCCTGTGGAGCAGAGCAAGGGTATTTTTTACACTTCTGATAATATGTTTCCTACCACACTTGGATCTTGAGCTTTAAAATTAATTCTAGCTCGAGATATTTCGTGGGGAACAATTCACTCACGAAATTAAATATATAGATTCACTCAATAACACTATCGTAAAAAGGCCTAACTCTGTGTTTTTTTTATTGATGGTTCTTATCATCCTTTTTGTAACAGAAAATTGTAGTTGCTTCGGCGCAGTGACCTCATTAAACAAGTCCATAATTTAATACGATGTGGAAGCCGCCATGGTAATTTTATAATGATACTCCTTTTTAACAAAGTTTTGTAGTTTTCTGACTACGTAGACAACACACGACTGTCAGTATTTTAACAATATTATCTATGTGTGAATGTGATAAACATCTTCCAAAACATTTTAAATTCCTGCAGAAAAAGCAAATGGTTGTAGTTCGCTTGTTTGGTTATATTTTGGTTAAATATGCCAAATTAATTTATTTGATACCGAGATATTAACATAACACTAAAATAACCTGTATTAGGTTCCCTGTAGCAGCAAACCTAGGAGTTCATTAAACCTAATGCTATTTAAATGGGGAATACAAAAAACGTGGGAATAGTTTAATAAAAATTTGAGTGGAGAACGGAGTAAGTAGCTGCCCTGTGTAGCTTTATACCTTACGAATTTCAACCGTTTCTTAGTCAGGACTACTTAAAAAGCATAATCAAGGGAAACTAGGTCCGGTTTAAAACCATTAAAAACCACTAATTTTTCTCTCTTACGAACCAGTGGCAGCCTTCCAATTATCATACGAACACTGTGAGTAACTGATCTATAGTTCTATGAAAAAAAAACTCAACAAATCAACCTACAAACGAACACTAATGCTACTACATAGACTGGCTATCAGGTCGAGTTTTGAAAGTTGTCTCAAGTTTTCCTCTTCCCAAATGTTCAATCACCAATAATAAACACTCCAGCTACTGCAGGCAGTTACTTTACTAACTGCTGGTAGGATGAATGTGGCAGTGGTACAGTCATAACCCAAACCGGCTGTCTGCCCTACTCCGGCCGCCACGTGCGTCTTACTTTTTATAGTATACACGGTATAACTTAATGTTCGGTTGGTAAACCTGTCGAATAGTTTGGATATGTATTGAGATGACTTATCTACTTACTAAGCAGTTGTAGTATTCGTATCTATCTATATATTAATGGGCAAGCATGTTTCTTTAAAACCTTTTTTCTCAGCTCGTGTGCATCGTAGGGAAAATCTACGCATGCCGTTAGAACGCTATTTTCCTGTAGGTGTGCAGAATCCCTTTATAAATTAAAATAGGCTCAAAGATAAGTACAACAAATTAGTTTTAAAATTTGAAAAAATTAACATGGATCTTATGGGTTGCCATGTTGGTGACGAAATAACTACGAAATATAAACAGAAAATGAAAACAAATGGAAGAAACTCCAATCACATGTTTTATTTACAGTGTGGGGTGAAAATAGAGAAGTCTGTACATTATATATTTTTGGTCGAATTTCGACCACTGGACGACCTCTCGTTCATAGTAAATGAGATAACTGTGCATTGAGCATGTTTTGCTAAAGCCATGAGTGTGAAATAGGGTTTTTCCTACAGTTACCTAACAATGTACATGTTCTCTCACTGATTTGAGAAAGCAAAGTGGCCAATTCGCTCATCAGTGAGACAATGTTAACATTGTCTCACTCTAATTACTTTGTCTCACTCCAGATTTACAACGTGAAGGCACGAAATAGTGAGCACGTAACATGCAGGCAACGTCGTATGCGCGCGAAATACGTTGGCAGCACTGGCTGTAAATCAGCTGGTCAGCTGTTGTACTGTTGTATTTGTCACTTCACATTAAATGTTATATTAAAAGTTCACTGTGCAAAAATAGGTTATGTTTCTTCATAAATTATGGTAACAAATTATGGTTTTATGGTAACTGTAGGAAAAGTATAATGTGCAACTCGAGTTCAAAGTACAATTGCCTCACTCGAGAAACCATTCCTCACTCGCCTACGGCTCGTGAGTAAGGATTTCTCTCGAGTGAGTCAATTGCTCACTTTTCTCACTAGTTGCACAAATAACTATTGATTGTTGGTTGTATACATTAATCAACACGTTATGGTAAGTTAAAACGAGAAAATATCGAGGTAATTTAAGTTGTTTTATGAAGACTAGTGGCTTGTTGCGGCGAAAGTCCCTAAAATTCTCAAACGTAATTCAAAGATTACAAATCAAACAAACTAACAAATACAGAGTGTCCGGTGTCCTATTATAGGACAAACTTTACCGGATTGTTCGGGAAGTCAAATTATGATTAGGTTTTGCTGAGGGTAATATTTTTATCGAATTTAACTGTACCCTTTTGTTTTCTTAGGTAGAGTAAAACGAGGGGGTTTTCATAACATTTTAAGGGTTTCACGATGACGAGCTAATTCAAGATTCGAGATTTACATTAGTCATTTGGTTTTCCCAAAAAGTACTTATGCCATTTTCTACTAACTCTCGGTAGTTACTGAAAGAAAAAGTCGACGTGGTTTTGGAAATTGTTTTAATCAAGATAATGAATACATGATTATTCTGAATTGTAAGGCAAGAACTTCGTCCGATTTTCAAAATAATTCCTTACCTAAAAAAAAATCAAAATAAATCCTACTTCAACACTAAACCTACTGCGGTTTATTTATGTCGTTGGATGCTGAAGGCAAAGTAGACGTTTCATCATAGTAAAAATTAAACCCCTGTGCGCGTCTTTGGACCAGTTAAGTTGGATTTGCATTGATAACTTGTAATTTTTTTAGAACAATTAAATGTAAATGTGGCCAAGTTAATTTATTTGACTTATTTTAGATATAAATAATAAACAAAGCATTTTACACATACCAGAGAAAAACACGAATTTCTATCCTCTCGGCTAATCTGTGTGGTTAAGAAATCTGTTTTGCAGTATATTTACACTGCGATTTCATTATAATAATACAATTTAATTACATTTACAACAGTAAATGCTGCAAAGGTGCGTTGAAAGAAATAACTCAATATTGTGTGAATGGTAAGAACTGATTTCAGGTTTATTGTATAGCTAAATAGCCTTTTTAAACAATGTGTAAAAGTCTAAAACATATTTACTTGCTATTTACTAATTTAAATCGGTTCTTTAAAAACCCAAATTAAAAATGTCGTGAAAATATATTGAACATGATTTTTATCATAAATTGCCGACTAAATGTTTAAAGATTAAATAAATATACAATCTTGACATTGTAAACATTTCCAATAGCTGCAGACCTCCAAAGTAGACAAATTCCTTATTAATATGATTTTGCTTCCATTATTGATCCAATTGAATAATTCAATTGACTCAATAATGGAAGCGAAACCACGCTATATTCACGTCTTTTTAAATGATTTTCCACCGATGGCAAACTAAAACATACTAGTGGATAGGAATGTTATTAGCTAAAACGATTTTCAAATTATCCAGAAGTTTTCCAACAAATACCTTAAAATAAATCGAATTAAGTTTGTATGAGCAATGGAAAAAGCTCAATTGATTAAAATTCAATATATAGTCCCCTGTCAAATGTACATATACAGGCTCCCGTGTGCTCCTTAATGAGGCAGGTGTGGGAGTAGTCTTAATCTCTTCGTTTGACCTTGGAGAAATACAATTTCGATGGTGGCACTCTTGAAAATGGTGCGTTTGAACGCTGTAGGAAAAAAACAAAATGGCCGCCGTCGCAAACTTCTTTTCTTACTTATACCAGTAACCGTTAGAGTTATGAAAGAATTGTTGATACCAAAATGTAGCTATTTTAAATCTGCACAAAAAGATTATTAAAGTTTTTATGTAGGATACACCATTCTTTCATAAAACGTAATTTTATATTTTTCATAAATAAATTAATCAGGGTGGAAGTAAGGTCCCAGGACAGTTAAATATTTCAAAAAGAAATAAAGAGTGTTTCAGTAAAGCGTAACGGGCTATGCAGATCCAGATTCTATGTGCAAAAATAAGTCGAAAATTTAGTATAACATTTTTTTCGATTTCGGCTTAGTTTAGCCGTAATCCGCCATTTTGTATTTTTTGAAAATAATTCATAACTCAAAAACTCTTGGAGATATTTTTATGAAACTTGGTATAATCTTTCAGTCTACAACTAAAAACGTTCTCCGAAAAAATCGTTGATCAGGCTCATCGAATTTCAAAATGGCGGCCATTAAAATTTTTTAAAGTCAAATTCCATGAAAACCAGCAATTAAAACAAAATTTTGAAACACAGTATTGTAAATTCCTTTTTATTACAAATCGAACGACACTTTATTTGCGAAAATCTGATAATAAATAAAAAAGTTATGTAACTTTTATTATGTTTTTGTCACTAGTTTCTATGGAATTTAACTTTGTGATTTCAAAATGACTGCCATTTTGATAATTACTATTAATAATAAAAGTAACATAACTTTTTTATTTATTATCCGATTTTTGCAAATAAAGTGTCATTCTATTTGTAATAAAAAGGACTTTAAGTAATGTGTTACAAAATTTTGTTTTAATAGCGGGTTTTCATAGAATTTGACTTTAAACATTTAAATGGCGGCCATTTTTTTTTTACCCACAGCGTTCAAACGCACCATTTTCAAGAGTGCCACCATCGAAATTGTATTTCTCCAAGGTCAAACGAAGAGATTAAGACTACTCCCACACCTGCCTCATCAAAGAGCACACGGGTGTACATTTGACAGTGGACTAATACTCTAGTACTGTTAGAGCGGGTAGCGTAGGTTAGTTGAGCTGAAAGACGCCGTTTTGGGATACAACGCAATATGACTACTGCTGCAATATAGTGTCATGCGTCTGCAGGCGTCATGAAACATTAGGCTATCAGCATTATCACCACACCATATAACTGTTATGTTAACAACTAATTGCCGACATGGCTAGCTGTTATTGTTATTACGCGAACGAAATTCAGTATACCTAAAATAAACTTACACACATACATTTTATTAGGTTCAGTATTTTATAACGAGGTAACTCAGGCCAACCCGTTCACGCATATTAATAGAATTCAAAACTTGTTTTAGATGCAAAACGAATAATAAATCGCACATTTACCTTTAAAAATTATGTTTGTTTAAGACCCCCAAAATTAATAATCCTATACTCTAATACGAGCAATGTTTGCTTGTATGTATGCTTGCTTGCAGAAAGATCTCGAAAACGGCTCCGACGATTTTCTTCAAATCTTGTAAATAGTTTATTTTTGGCCTAAAAACGAGTTTCATACAGTTAGAACTGCCAACAAAAATCTAATTACGTAGAAAAACGAAACTGAAAGTCACATTTTTTTAACATTAGTCTTATGGGTTGCTAAGTAACCATGTTGGTTGAATTAAATAACAAGGAAAAAGTAAACTAACGACTTGAAGTTGAAGCATGTGTTCATTAAGGCAACTACCCACAGTATACTAGCAAATTACAAATACAGTACAAAAGGGAAATCATCACTTGTTACTATTGAGCAAAGATTATACTGAAGATTGCTCGATACATTGTAGGCCTAGTAAAAGGCAAGCAGTACGAAATGCGGGATCTGTTTATGACGATTAGATTAAGGTTATCTGCAATCCTAAAATGCTATAGGAAGGGAAGGAAACAGGTCTGCGACGTAGGAAGTGGTGAAGGAAGTAGTCAAGGAAAGTTGTCCGGAGTATTGGATTTGTTTATGACAATTAATTTAAGGTACTTGCAATAATAAAATGCTATGGGAAGGGAGGGAAACAGGTCCGTGACATAGGAAGTGATGAAGGAAGTAGTAAAGGCGAGCAGTCCAGAGTGTGGGAACTGTTTATGACGATTAGATTAGGGTATCTGCAAACCTAAAATGCTATTGGAAGGGAGGGAACAGGTCCGCGACGTAGGAAGTGGTGATGGAAGTAGTCAAGGCGAGCTGTCTGGAGTGTGGGAACTGTTTATGATGATTGGATTAAGGTATTTGCAATCATAAAATGCTATGGGAAAGGAGGGAAACAGGTCCGTGACGTAGGAAGTGATGATGGAAGTACCTAGTAAAGGCAAGCTGTCCGGAGTGTGGGAACTGTTTTTTACGATAACATTAGGGTATCTGCAATCCTAAAATTCTACGGGAAGGGAGGGAAACAGGTCCGCGACGTAGGAAATGGTGAAGGAAGTAGTCAAGGCGAGTAGTCCGGAGTGTGGGAACCGTTTGTGACGATTAGATAAGGGTATTGGCAATCCTAAAATGCTATGGGAAGGGAGGGAAACAGGTCCGCGACGTAGGAAGTGGTGATGTAAGTAGTCAAGGCGAGCTGTCTGGAGTGTGGGAACTGTTTATGATGATTGGATTAAGGTATTTGCAATCATAAAATACTATGGGAAAGGAGGGAAACAGGTCCGTGACGTAGGAAGTGATGATGGAAGTAGTAAAGCCAAGCTGTCCGGAGTGTGGGAACTGTTTTTTACGGTAACATTAGGGTATCTGCAATCCTAAAATTCTACGGGAAGGGAGGGAAACAGGTCCGCGACGTAGGAAGTGGTGAAGGAAGTAGTCAAGGCGAGTAGTCCGGAGTGTGGGAACCGTTTGTGACAATTAGATAAGGGTATTGGCAATCCTAAAATGCTATGGGAAGGGAGGGAAACAGGTCCGTGACGTAGGAAGTGGTAAAGGAAGTAGTCAAGGCGAGCTGTCTGGAATGTGGGAACTGTTTATGACGATTAGATTAAGGTACTTGCAATCATAAAATGCTATGGGAAGATTGGGAAGGGAGGGAAACAGGTCCGTGACGTAGGAAGTGATGAGGGAAGTAGTAAAGGCAAGCTGTCCGGAGTGTGGGAACTGTTTATGACGATTAGATTTAGGTATTTCAAATCCTAAAATGCTATGAGAAGGGAGGGAAACAGGTCTGTGAAGTAGGAAGTGTTGAAGGAAGTAGTAGTCAAGCCGAGCTGTCCGGAGTGGGGAACTATTTATGACGATTAGATTAAGGTATCTGCAATCTTTAAATGCAATGGGAAGGGAGGAACAGCTCCAATTCATATGAAGTGGTGAAGGAAGTAATAAGGCTAGCAGTGCAGAGTGTGGGAACTGTCTGTGGCAATTACATTAATGTATCTGCAATCCTAACATGCAATGGGAAGAGAGAAAAACAGGTCCACGACGTAGGGAGTGCTGAAGGAATAAGTAAAGGCGAGCAGTGTGGAGTTTTGGGAATGGATTTATGTATCTGCAATACTGTGACTGTTTTCAGAGTAAACTAATGATTTTCCCCGAGCAAAGCTCGGTCCCCAGGTACTATAAATAAATGTACGCAATGCGTTTTATTGAATTGATAAATAAAATAACACCAATTTACAGCTGATCAAAATGTAAACAATTATGTTCTTCATAAGGATAACGTGGGAACTTTCAAAGCCACTGGGGCAGAGCCCAAGCGACTTTTTTCAAAAATGTAAGACCAGGGGCCCATTTCATAATAAAGTACAAACTAATATTATTAGTAAATCAGCTGATCGCCCAATGCAAATCTAATGGAAATTACAAGTTACAAGTTGTAACTTGTAACTTGTAGTTTATTATGAAATGGGCCCCAGTTTGCAAATCTACGCGATACGCTCTTTCCAATGAGACGTCAATGGATAAAATCGGTTAAGAAATGGCGGAGGAGTTCAACCGACAAAGTTTCATGTAGCGTATGTCTTAAGCTACATGACATTTAGTAAAGCCTGATAAAATGCAATAAAAACTAGGTTCCGAGTATTCGGTCGAGTTGTTGTTTGTATCGGTACTAGATCGATCTTGGTTTGGTTCGTTCAAATCGGTTTAAATATTACGGTATCCGGGTATCCCACCCAGTATGGTTTGGTTGGTGGTGGACGGTGGTGGTAGTGTGGCCTTGGTGGTGGTGGTGGTGGTGGTGGTTGGGTGGTGGTAGTCGAACTCTCGATAGTCGATACTTGATTCGATAGTCGTGTCACTGTCGATGCTAGCGCTAGCGCTCCGCTGCTCCACTCCGCTAGCCGAAGCGGCCCGAAGCGCCGAGCCGAACCAATTGAACCGAAGCCCCGAACGAAGCCGAAGCCGATCGGCGATCCTGTTCTGTTCTCGTTCAACCTAACCTCAAAACTTTTCAATATATCCTTCCTCAGTCAATTAATTGTAAAGTTATAGGCTACTGATTGAAAAATCTCTCTTAAAGATTATTATCTTGCACCCGAGTTCTAGAAAAAAAGGTAAAAGCTTGGCTTCTTCAGTCCCTTCTAAAGCCCTAATAGACTTGGTAAAGCTTTTGCTTACTGTTGACGTTTACATCTGGTTCAGTAAGATTACTGTAAGTTCAAGTTGTTTTAAATTATAATAATGCTGCTGTTACATTTCAATCCAACAGGCATGGGAGCAACTCCGTTTTTCTTTAAAATTTAGTAGGCCTAACTTATGAATTAGTCCGATAAGGCCTACTCCAGTACTCCAATGTTGTGCAATGGAGCCCATCAGGCCTAGGCCTAGGTTGTACAATAAACTGAAATTAAATTTCAATTAAGTTAACCTAAATTAGACAAGCAACACAAATTATTTATGTCACCCACTTGCACAGTAGGCTAATGTCAAGATAAATTAGATTTGTTTAAACCTGTAAAGTTAACTTTTAAGCCTTCTAGGTAAGCTTACTTAAATCAATTCAGTCTAGGCCTAGTCAAGTAGCCTAGCCGGGTACAGTTTCTTAACCGGGCTATGCTAATATTGATTGAAACTATTGAATTGAAAATATTGATTAATAATCGATATTATTAAATAAGTTATTTTTATTATAAAATAAAACTATCATAACCTAACCTAGCCCAGTAGGGTGTCTGCAGTGATAACTGAAAACATTTTGTGTCAGTGAAATGTGTTGCTTTGCTTGTAACCTAAACTTACTTAGGCCTATAATGGTCTTTTCATCTAGATCTATTAGGCTAGGCATTTAAATGTAATACGGCTCCGGGGGATTTCACCCTCTGCTGTAAATGCTTTCATGACAGAAAAAGGCTCTTAGAGTTATAGCTAGGCTATAATTTTCAGACTCGAGTAACAATCCCACAGTTTAAGTTAATAGGTCATACCTAGCCTACATGTAAGTTACAATGTATTAAATTTGACCCTATCTATCGGTAATCACGGTCAAAGATAAAGAAGACAAGTAACAAGTATAATAACGCTTGCCTGTATTTACAATCACAGTACCTAAATTTATCTTGTTTTTGTTAAATGTAACATTTTAACTTTTTAATCAACAGTTTCCAATTCATGACAATTAACTTATATACAAGAAACAAAGGTAATTGTGTTAGGTACCTAATAATAGATTGCACAAGTATTTTGAGAGCCATAAGTTAAGTTAAGTAGGAACCACAGTTGTTGTTCTTCAATAATAGAGAGGTTATGAGGCTGTTACCTAAGAAATGTAATGATGTTATAGTAATTGTAAAAAAATCTCTTTAAGTGCCAAGACTGATTGTACTGACTGTGATGTATTTTTGCTCTGGCGATGCTAATTATTGTAACAATCTGTTATTTAATGGCAAATAAAGCTTCTTGATTCTGGGCCTATTCATTGTCACCCATTTGTGAAGTAACATACTTCATACTTACTTACTTACTTCATACTTCATACTTTTCTCTTCATCGTTGACCAGTATAACTGGATAGATGGCGTCAATACTATTACTACACAAAACATATATTTACAGCAAAAAACTGAGAAATTTAATTCTTAGATCTTGATTAAAATTAAAATTTGGCGGCAGGTCACTTCATTTTATTGAGGAGTGGTCGGCTTCTAGATACTCATTAATAGGTAACTTACTTTCCTTTCCTTTTAATAGATACTCATAACACGATACTTTCCTATATTATCGATGATTTCTTTTCGATTTAAGTATGCCTATCGATATATTATTTTTCTATCTGATATATCGATTTTAACAAATTGATACATATCAGCTGACTTCTACGATGGATAAATATTAGTCAGTATCAACAAACATTTAACAAAATATTATATTGAAATGAAACTGTTCCAAACAAACCTTACCTAACTAATCAAACTTGCTGTAACATTTCAAAATTCCGTTTGATATTCACAACACGCCTTTTCTGTTATCGAATGGAATTTAGAAATGATACAGCAAGTTTGTTTAGTTATATTAGGTTGGTTGGTTTAGAACAGTTTCATTTCTTAATGCATATTTATTATTTTTGCCTAAACAATATTAGTTCTAAATTTATTAAAATAGAAGGAATATGGATCGTAAAGGTAAACAAAAATATCGAAAAGAAAACATCGATAATAATGAATGCTCCCCTTAACAAGAAAGTAACAAAATTATTCATAGTAATCCAGTTGTGCTAAAAAAAAATCAACTGATGTGCAATCTAAAATTTTTTAGAGAAATATGGAAATGAATTTGGACTCGCCCAGATTATCAACACTGTTCAGGAATCATTCTGATCTAGCATCTCCTCACAAACCCAACTATGCAGCAAACACATTGGATGCTATCAGGAGAAACAGAGTTAAATTTTCTGGGTAAGATTTAAAAATAATAGGCCTATTTGGTTTAATAAGTTTAATTTTGTCACCCAACAAATTCGGTTTTGTAGACTTTAGTCATGGAACTTTTAGAATAACTTTTTGGCTATTTCATCCAGAGAGTAATGTTACCTATATGGTAGGTATTTTGTTTGAAAAGTAATTGCCTTTACAATCCAAACAAATGTACGGTAACATGAAGTAATTCATGGTAACATGCAGAATATAATAGCTAGTGATGTGTCAAAACATAATCTCAAATCTCAAAACCATCAAAATTTAAGAAAAGTTTCGGTTTCGAGATTCGATCACCGAGTTTCGAGATTCAAAAGTTTCGAAATTGAAGATTTTTGCAGTGATTTTTGAAACTGCTGAAATTATTTTGTGTCATTATTATTGTTTTTAACACTGTTCCTCACAAGCTCATGACAATAGACAAACATCACCATTAACAGTAATGAAAGAAGTAAATTGTAGGCTAATCTGAACTTCAAAAGGCATCGTAAAAACTATAACTGGAAAGATGTATAATTCAGTTTCATATCAATGTTTATTAAACCCAAATAAATATTAGCCACTATAATATGTTCTAATCTAATATTCATATTTATGTTGGTGTTAGGAGTTAAATTTATTTTAATGTTGGTTGTTTATACAAAATTATGTTGTAAGTGATTGGGTTTTAAGATTATCAGTTACATATTATTTATGTTATGTCAGGGTCAGGAGTTGATCTCTTTTAGTTTTGATTGCATACTTAACATTTTATTATTACCTGTATTTTTTGTAACCTTGACCTTTGTAACCAGCTAAGTAAAACACTAAAAAGTTTTGCCTTAAGGTTTTGAGATTCAAAATTTCTGGTATTCAACATCACTTAATAATAGCATAACTATTCTAAATTTAACTTCCCTGTAAAACCTTAATTTAGAAGTAAGGTGGATAACCCTCTTATTTGTGAAAGTAAAGGATTAAGTTTTTTTAGGGACAAAAACAAAAGTCGTAGGGGACAATCAATAAGAGTTAGAAATGGATTAAACTCATCTTGTTAATAACTTGATTTTTGTTTCAGAGTTTTGTCATGGAGAGAGTTTGTAATAATCGCTAGTAAAGAGAGCAAATCAAATAGGGAATGTCTCCAGAAATTAGGAGACCTTGCAAAAGAACTGACGGGTATGTTTGGATTAGGCTCATCCTACTTTAATTTAGATTATTACTCTGTTGAGATTTTACATTAATATGGTATTTTATACCTTTTAAACAATTCTCTAGTAAAAAATTGTATGATTTTGTGTTAATTGCTCTTTTAAAACTCATAAGGTACATTAAATTATTTTAAAGTTAGGCTAGATGGATTTTGTGGGAAATAAGTTCAGGTAATAAAAACATGATAACAAAAATAACTTAAATTTGAGTTTGGTTAGGTCAAGCTACTTTTTGTCTTTCATTATTTGTTGTTGTGAAGTTGAACAGTTTATAAAATATTGATGTATAAAAAATCATTTGTAATAATGAATGTTCCCTTTAACAGGAAATTAGGCCTACTGACATTTTAAAGGAAAACAATATCCAAAAGTGGCCATTATGACCATCTAGTTATCTATCTAGATTGCAGCACTAGTCCTCTTTAAACTTTCAGAGCAGTTCACACCCTCAATTAATTATAGGTTTTAATTAAACGTCTGGACAATATTTTTGACTTCTCAATTGTTTGCAATCTGTTGAAAGTTGCCTGAACATAAAGCAGTTTGCACGAATATAACGGAACTTAGATTAGCGTCACTCAATGAGTGAATCTCGGTTGTATCCAAGGCTACTATACAGAAGGTTGTCTCATGCACGTATGCTGCGTGTAGCCAACGGCCGGCGAGTGCGTGACGTCACCCGCCGACCTCAGTCTTAAGTGCGATAGCGAGTGTCTTACCACACTGGCCGCACTACCAAGAACGCTATATGGTAAACTAGGAATGGTTAGGTCTAAACAGTAGTGTTTGTTTTAGGACAACACAATTGTTTTAAAGTGAGTTTTTGAATCACTTTTCTAGGCCAATCCAGTCAAAATATAACGTAAACTATTTTAAGATCAATTATCAAACCAAGCTATACAAGGTTTCACTGTTCTAGCTTTCAAAATATTCATAATTCATAATTAAAAATACAAGTGTATATTTCTTAGTGCCTATTCTACTATAGCTGCTTGATCTAATTATTGTATTCATGAAAACGAAATTTAATGAACATATTAATTTGTTTTACTTTGAGACTGTTATATACCTATGAGATTATTGATTTCTACTTATTTTAATTGAAATACGTAGCAGACGGGTAAATAAACAAATAGTTAATATAATCTCATTTTTATTAGACATTTATAATAATAACATTTCTACAATTTTAGACGAATGTTAACACTTTAAGTCGTGAGTTTTTTATATTTCTTTAAAGTTTTCCTGTCTTCACTCACTGGCCCACTGGGTTTTCTTTTGAGGGTCAGCTTTTCGTTCAGAAATTTCATTCTGATTAAAGTTCTTTGTTTTATAAATGATCTCGCGACCTCTTCAGGAATACAAGGGTATTTCTGGATAGCTGACATTGTTATTCGTTTTACGACGCCTGAAAGAAAAAAACATTTAGTAGTTATAACGTAACTTTATATAATACTTTTTAATGGAGTTTCTCGTTGAACTTTTTAAGTTATAAAGGGGACCAATAGACGGATATATATATATTACTAGCTTAATAAACGGTATCAGCAATCTGCGTAAATATCCAAAATTAGATAAATATAGCCTTCCATTTGAAGCCTTATAACAACAAATTTGAAATGTCTAAATTTAATTGCAAGTAATATAATAACTTTTTGCATCTCTTTATTTTATGCTACAAAATTACTACGCTTGCAAATTACATTCCTTAACATAATAAAATGTCCTTGTTTGATGTTATTCAATTTAAAAATAAGTAACAAACAAGCTAAAATCTTTTATTCTTAAATACAGTTTCGCTCAGCGCATTTAAAGTAATGAACACTACAAAAGCTTGTTCAATTGTATGAAAATATTAGTAATACGCACCTGGTTCTTTGCAAAGGTCATTTTTATGATATAGTTCGAATTCTTCGTTCATCAGCTTTGCTTGGTTGAGCCATTCTGGTGATGGACGAGTCAATCCTCCATACGATAAATGCTTAATCCAAGAATCATGCAAGCTGATTTCGGGAAGTGTTGCGTTATCTTCATCTTGAACTTTCGCAAGGTATGGGTAACTAATTTTAAGTTTTTTGGCCACCCATCCTGAAAGATACTCCAAGGCATCATTCTTACAATCAACGGAGTCGTAGCTTGGTCCTGGTGTACATGGAAGTTCATTATTTGTCATCTCCACTGAAAAGCGTTCTTCATTGAAGCGAGGGCATGTAGTTTCGGTTTCGACCACCTTTACTCCTGCTACGCGCAATACTTTACTAACGATTGTTTCTGATGTATCTTCGTTGTTATTAGTGTTAGTATTTTGCTGTAATAAGCCTTGAGTCTTACCAAGAATGATCATTCGCAGGCGGTATATGGCATCTAATGGGGTAGGATGGTCGTTTAGTCCTCCTCTCGTTCTTATCTGTGAGAATAGATTCTCTAAACAGTCTTGGTTAAGCCTATGAGTGAGAATGTATTTAATATCATACGATGTTTTGAGATCTTTTAACAACTCTTTAAGTGACATGATGGATCACCCCTTTTGAAACAACTGTAAGGAGTTTTTCCCACAGCATCTCATTGTTGTCATCGTTATCAACATTTCGTCCAAAATTTCATTTTGGTTGACCAAGTCTTGTCCATAAGCTCTTTGACTGGGCTCTCCAAATTGTCGGGGGCTGTAGGAGTTCATCAAGTCAAACCATTTATTCACAAGCTCGATAAAACTGCTTGTGGACTGTGCAACTTTGTCATTTCTTAAGTAATGTGTCAAAGCTGTTGCCGTAGTGTGAGACATTAGTTCGCTAGCTTTCCGCACATTTTGACGCTCAGCTTTTTGAACAGTTAAATGCGCTGTCGTTAGTTTATGACACACTTTTAAATCATTATTTTCTTCCATTTTTAGTATTGTAGACACTGGCTCTTTATGCACAAAATGCTCACTAGAAAGTTTGAAACCAGTATCTAAAAACCAGTTGCGAATTAATTTCAACACATGAGGAGCATCTGCAAATAAGTATACCTTTTCGTCGGAGGACGGGTCAGGAACAAAATACGTCTTCTTGGTACTTATTTCTAGTTGTTTCCATAATCCTACATTTCCACCTCCCATATCGCTTACGCAGGCTTTTACGGTATAACCGGATTCTTTTAATTTTACAATTATTGTCGATAGAATCTCTTTTGTAATTTGTGTGTCAAATTTAACGTAAAGGGGTTGCTTCCAGTTTGCAAAAAGTCCTCGAGCTGAAACAACTTGCATTTGACTGTGTGGACCCACAATTTGGTCGTTCTTAGAGTCGTACTCCATAACTTTCTTTACTTTAATTTCGTCGAATTGCAACACAATCACGCGCTCGTGCTCTTTAAATGAAGAGCTGGCCACTTCGAGATATTTAAAGACTGAAACAAACAGCCCCTGATCAATGACGAAACGTGAAGCCCAACGCTGAAGCGTTGAAAGTCCTGGCAGGGGAATTTTCATCTTTCTTTTTATAAACAAATAACATCTCTTACTAAGATATCTTAGAGTAAAAGCCAACGAGATTTCATCACTTGTCCAAGCTACATTTTTTTTCATGCCAAGCAATAAATCAATTTGATTTTTTGTGAAAATTGATTTAAGCACCTTGTGTGCTTTATTGGTTCCTGCTGTGAGTTTATTATTTTTTCTTTTAAGATTCTGGTTGTCTTTTTTAAGCTTTTTTATTTCACGACAATCTAAATCAATTTTATTTTGCAACAAAGCGAGTTTTTCCTTAAGGTCACTGTTTTCTTTTAACAGGATCTCTTTCATATCCGTAGATTCATTTAGGCCTACAGCTTCTGAACTGGCTTCATTTTCAGTAAACTCATTATTTAAAATAGATTCTACAACTTTTTTACAATCCCTGCTCTTAACGCGTTTGTCTCGTTCGCTAGAAAGCATTTCACCATGGTCTAGGCTTACGCATGTAGCAGTTTTAGAGCATGAGGCACAGCATTTGGCTTTAGTGTTTTCTTAGGGACTAAATTTAAAAGTTCGGCTTTTAAATCGCGTTCATAACTTTCACTTGTAAAATGGTCAGAACAAATTACAGAAGTAAGAGGGTTAAAAGATTTATCCGCACGTTTACAAAAATTTTCCCACTGTTTTGACAAGGCCTGATCTTTAGGAAATCTGTGATAAAATACCTTATTGCTATTGTCTGACAACTCACGTGTTTTAACGCGGCTGTTGTTACATACGGCTACGGCACACCGTTCCCCAGGCATCTCACACACTTAAATTATCCAAACTATTACACATAGGTCACTAATAATCATAATAAATACATAAAAACTATCTAATTGCTGAGCGTCTGCCGTAAGCACGTGTTAGCAGCATATGACAGCGGCTAGTGTTGGTGGGGGAGGTCTGCGCGTGACGTCATGCGCCACGTGTGTGCGCACTCGTCTGAGGCAACCTTCTGTATAGTAGCCTTGGGTTGTATCTGTGTCATGCATTAGGTGAGATTCACCCAATATCTTTTCACCTTACGTTTCTGTCATGTTTAGGTGACGACCAGACACAACAAGTGATCGGTAACACAGCTATGTTTCTCTTGAACCTGTTCCTAGAACAGCCCCAAGTGAATGTCGGTCATTACAACCAGCTGAAGCTAATGTTCGGAACTGTCACTTCAGAACTGGTGAAGTCGATTCATAAGGTATGCTAAATAATTAAGTGTGTAGGCCTTTAAAAAAATTAAACCATTGATATAATTAATTTTATTGTGTAGAGATGTACTTTGCTAGCCTATTTTATTTTTTTACTTTGGATTTGCTGGAAACACATTTGTATGAGCTAAAATAACAAGAAGAATGAAAACAAATTATAATGTTACAGGTAAAAAAAATTCAATATAGCAGGGTCTTAAAAAACTGGAAATTCCGGCATTTGAATAACATTTTTAGTAGGGTTTGAATGGAGCAATGAAATTTACGTAATATAAAAATGACACTCAGAGGTTTTTGGTTAATTACATCCTAAACGTCACTGGATGGAATCTAATACTAATAATCTCTACACCTGTTTTGGACGCTTTTTGACAGTTGCATTGAAATAATAATACAAACATGTTTATTTTGGGGTTATTATTTTTATGTTTATGATCCCTACCGTTTCTAATTTATAATCCGTGGGATCATACAAAAAACCTGCCCATTCCTGCAGCGCAAGAGATAGATGATTTGTTACAAGCATGTGTTACGATTTGTTTATTTACATTTTCTTAAAACTGTCATAGCTACTGACTGGACAATCCATAAGACTAATGTAAAAAATATTGAAATTTAATTTTAAAAATATTGAAATTTAATTTTAAGTTTTTAACAAAAACCTAATTTTCTCAGAACAGAGTGTAGAAGGGATATTGTTTTTAGCCTAAGACTAAGATATTTCTAACAAATTGGAGGAAATCGTAGGGGCCGTTTTTGAAATCATTGTGTGAAAATGTTACTCATATTATAATATAGATTTAAACCTAGAACTTCTGTACGTAGGTCATGGTCACACTCTCTACCCAGTAGACTAACCTACTAATAGTAATAGTACTGACGGTAGTTGGGCTACTGCATTCCTCAGTAGCAATCTACACTGCCTCTTTGCAACGATTTAATAAATTATTTACTGCTCTATTTTGTGATTAGTGTACTAAATTTCCTTTCAGGTGGTCAACAGTTTGTCCAACAGTCTTTCAAGTGAATGCCTAGATCTGGTGAAAGCTTTGTCAAACGAAGCTCCACAGAAGCTACCAAAGTTGGCTGAGGAGGATGTGGTGTTTTCTCCCAAACCGCCGGACCCTCCTGACCTTAGCTACTTGCAGCCCATTGTGTCGTCTGCTACCGTAGACTGTCTCGAGTCATTCTCCATGGCCTATAATGGGGAACCCTCCACATCCAACAACAATAAGCAGACAAATGTTAGTAGCTTATACAAGTGTGTGTAAATTAAGACCTCTGTCAAGATCCCAACGTGAGCAAGCGAGCAATTTCAAATCTGACAACAGTGTCAAGATCTTTTCCTCATTCAATACTATTCCAGCCGGTTTTCAACCCTTTGTGGCAAGTCTTGTCGTTGTAGCCGTAAACAATTTGAGGAAAAATGTTGCTTCCGGTTTTTAAGAATTATATTTTGTACTTAGGTTTCTTTGGGAAGGTGTTTGCAATAAGGGTTGACTTTTTGAAATCTGTGTCAGTTACAAATGTTTATGCAGAAAAAGGTTCAGACATAATAAATGTGGAAAGTAGCTTCAAGTTTAAAAAAGTATGCATACTTTTGCACAAGATTGTTAGCGATTCATCAGTTTCCATCAAAACAGGGATTAAAGCTAGGGAAACATAGCTTGCTGCGTTGTCTGCTTGTTGTGTTTAAGATTACCCGGGTTTAACGTTGTCTGTGGAATTCCTAAAGGTCCCGTATTGTTCAGTGACCCCTCATTATGAATGTAGACCCCTCTCACTTAATCACTGTCTCTAATGAGACTAATGAATAGCCAGCCTAGACTTTGTCAATATTTTTGGGTTGTGTTCTCCATTTACTTAGTGTCACAGAAAACGTACTACTATAACCCAGAATGCCAACCGCATGGTAAAAAGCATTAAGCGGTTTGAGAGAGCTTTGCCTGTCAATCCGTAGGCAGCGCCACCAGCGTTGCCATGCAATAGCATAGCAACGCTGGTGGCGCTGCCTACGGATTGACAGGCAAAGCTCTCTCAAACCGCTTAATGCTTTTTACCATGCGGTTGGCATTCTGGGTTATAGTAGTATGTTTTCTGTGTTAGTGTTTAAGAATCACAACTAGACTTTTTGTATCGAGATGCTTTGATATTGTTTGATATTTTCATATATATGTTTGGTATTTTATCTTTTTTCATTCACAACTATTTTGCCTGAAACTATTACGTAAAATTAAGCTTAAAAACTGATTGACGGTTACTAAAAGTGTGACAAGATTCTCAAATATGCCAACCACCGTAACAATACACATTGATAAGATAACAGAAGGAAATTAGAATTAAGTGTGATTTAAATTTTTCTGCTGACGATTTTGTTTATGATTTAGTACGGGAGGGCGTGGCTTGTAGAGGAAATCAAGTCTAGTTTCAAAGGTACAACATCAGCGAATGATATGTGTGAAACTGTTGTCGCCCTTCTCACGTCCCAGCGATCAAATGACGAACTGCAAAATGAGGTACCGTAGGCATGTTAAAGTATTGACTTGGTTGAATTTGCTATTCTACCATTCAATTTCTCTCAGAATTCTACATAGTTGGTAGAAAATATAGTTTATTCAAGAATTAGTAGTATATTTTATCACCTATTTATGAAGAGGGCCTAAAGTGACTTTTTGACCCAAAGTCAAGTTTTACGATCGAGGCGAAGCCGATGTCAGAAAATGAGCGAGGGTTAAAAAGACACTTTTGGCCCGTGTGGTGAACTATATTTTTTGTCACATTGCATCATTATTATAACAAACTAAACTAGAAATAATTTTTATGTAATAACCTCTCAAAACAACTTCCAACTTGTTTTCAAATCTGCTAATGCAAATAAGCAGCTGTTTAGTAAGTGATTCAATCATTTCATCTATTACGATTGTACATTAAATAATCGATATGTCGAGAGATCGACAACAATAGGCTAAAACCTTCCCTAATGAATCAATCAATAAATAATTTCCATCGATACGATTGTCACAATCGAAATTTACAACTTTTTACAACAGCTGAGTTTTACTCCCTAGGGACTAAAAATGATTTTTACTCCCTAGAGTAATGCTAAAATGCTACTTTAGCCCCACAACGCATGCATTAAAAACGGCTGTTTTTGCTGCTGTATGACAAGTATTTTTCATAGTCTACACAATACAATAAAAAAAAAACAATACGACACAATACGATAAAAAACCTTTTAAATGCTGTCCCAGCAAAACGGTTTGCGGATGCTATTCACATTTTGAATTGGTAGTCATAGGGTATTAACAAGAAAAAAATATCTTAGCCCATAAAACCGTTTTTGATTTGAAAAACGGGATTGGAGTGCCTGGTACCTGTAGGCTGAAAGGCTATTACTGTTTGTTACATTGTAGTTTATTTTAAGCGGTTTTGTGTTCTTAAAGAAGTAGCACATTTTCTGGTCAGATAAAATTCACAAGAGCTTTAAATTAAAATGATAGGCCTAGGCTAAATATGAGTCAAAAACCTAAACAAATATCTGTTGGATTTGTTTTTTGTTTGTTAATCTCAGCTGTTTGTGTTTTTCAGCTTTTTGACTTGGTAGGTTTTGATCACTTTGAGCTGATCCAAACTTTGCTGATGCATCGCTCCGACATTGTCCAGAGTTGTTCAGCAGCTGAAGAGAAGAAAATGATGATGAGTAATGCACGGTCTTCGGCACTGGGTCAGTTTATTTGCTCTTCAATTTGGGGTGTTTGTGTTTTTTTCTTTATGACTGTTTATAAAAAAGCTAAATAGTTTTTGAAGAGTGAGTTTTCATTAGTAAAATATAAACTGTGCATAGAATCAAAGTATTTTAGAGTCATAACCTATCCAATGTGTACAAGCAACGACGTTGAATATGTTCTTATCTAATGACATATTATAAAAGCTTATATATAAAGGGAAACTAAGAAACAGTGGTTGTGAAATGGCGGAAGTAGGGTAAACAACCCTGGTCGTCCTTTTGAAATTGTTATTATTTTCTTAATGAAGTTTAAAACAGCTTAAAAATCCAGGTTGTGTATCTTTTGTTCTTGTAAATTATGTATTACTAGATTATAAGTTTTCATTTCCAAATATCAGAAGATCGCTAAAATGTTACAAAAAGCATTTGAACACGTAACAAATATACAAAGATTAGAAATAAATCCTAACCTTTTTTGCGTCGCCGGCCAAACAAGATGATGAATCTGATTACTAAGCCGAGTGCATGGAAGGATGCAGACTTTACCCCTCCAATCTCCTCTACCCAATTCAACTTTGTTTGGGGTTTAGACTTTTAAATAAATCTTGTTTGGCTGGTCACGCGATGATGTTACCAATGTTTTGTAATGTTTTAGTTTATTGTTTATTGTATTTCAATGTGTCTCTTGACAATGTGTTTTGGCCATCTGAGATTGGAAATTGGAACCACAACTTTCAAAACTAATAATATTATAGAGAACTGACGTTGACAAAAAGTATTACCTGTATTATAGTTATTGTATCTATTATGATTGAGGGCAAGAATTAATTATAAAGTACCGTTAAGTAACCATCAGGTTCTTTCCACGCAGAACGAAGGCCAGCTTTCGGCTGTCAAGTAGTTGTTCAGTCTGAGCAAGAGAAGTTGCTTCAGAAACAAGCTCGCAAAGAAGAGAAGAAAATAAACAAGTGGTTGGCCAAAGAAGAGGAAGTAGAAGAAGAAGAAGTGTTTGACCCAGTGGAGTTGAGGGCTAAAAGGTAAAAGTTAACCTTATGAAGAATGTGTATTCTAGCAATAAACCAAGCTTGCAACTTGCAACAAACTTTGTTGACTGAAGCAAAGGTGCAGATTTAGCCATGACGTTAAGGATTAATTTTTTTGGCAGCTGCTTTATTCTTTTTATAGTGGACGGTAATGTGGATCCAAGGATTGGGCATGTGTATTAAGTCTGTTATTCTCTGGTGCGGGGGTCAGTCCTTAATTACTGTCGATGACTATAACTGAGTCATTGCTCTAAAATTCTACTATATTTTTAACTATTTTAACTTTACAAGTAATGTAAAGTAAAGTTTGGTTTATAGATGTTAAAGCCAAAGACTTATTTGTATCGACAGTATCTGGTTGATTGTTGTTTGCTCTGTGGCTATTAAAAGTAATTTATAACTAAACATAATTAGCTCAGTGGTAACATCGCACCTCCGTAGAGACAAGCACTGTATTATCTTACCACCACAGTCCCATTAGCTTGTCATGTGACTTACACCGTAACGGCATTCCACTGTCGTTAGATCACTACTCAGAGTATCCAATGGTAACAAGCAGTAGCGAGTTGAAACAAAAAAGTAGAATAATTTTAGTGTCCAAAATATTGCACAACAGTTGACATATTGTTAGGAAAATTAAAATCTTTAGGTTAGTTCCAACTCCTTTAAGAACTTAGTCATTAGCATTTTAGCAAGTTGTCTAAACATTCCTTAATTGACTGATAACTTTTTTTCCATTAATAGGCAAGCTGCCTTGAAAAATCCACCGATTATCTTTACGTCTTCCTCCAACAAGGATCGAATAGTGGCACGAGCCAGCCAGCCAAAGGAGGTCTACCCCCATGTCTACGACTCCATGGCTACTGTACGACAGAATGCTGGTGGGGTTTACCAATAGTGGTCTACTAAAAACTAATACACTCGTAGCATTTTTCAGTCTTTATTACACATTGTGAAGTGTAATTTCAATATGTTTGTCAAGATTGACTTGTTATAACTGTAAAAGAAAATTAGGAGTAGATTTTAAAACTAGACAATTAAATTAAAATGTTTTCAGTGAAATCATTCTTTGTTATACATGGACCTAGTTACTATTTTCAGATTAAAGTTACTGTTTTGCTAATTTGTTTTTGAATTAGAGGAAACTTGCATGCATTCTGGTTGCTTTATTGAATTATTTGTTGAAACAGGTTAAATTGAAATAAACATACGGTATTTTCAAATTTTCTACAACCCAAAAGTTTTTTTGTAAAACAAAAGATTTCCTTTAGTAATAACAATTTTCAAACAAAATCTATTTCCAAAAGAAAAGCCTTGCAGGATAACCATAGGGTTGTCAAAATTAGAAAAAATCCTTAAGAAAGCAATAATCACTCATCACTGCTGTTTGGAAAGTTGGGGGATGAATTTTGTTAAAAATGTCCAAGTAACTTCATTAACCAACTCACCAACTCAAAGAAACAAACAGGGATTAATGTAAAAAAACTCCATTTTGATTGTAAATTTATTTATTTGTTTTTTATCTGATTGTCAGTTGTGCTTGTAGGTTCTTTTGTTTCTTATTTTGACTATAGTTTTCTGTGAGGTTTTTCTTTTGGGAGTTTCCAGTTTTCGCTGGGGTTGTCTAAGTATTGTTATGGCTTAAGAAAATTTATCTGTAGAAAATAAAATGATTACCTACTAGCCTGAAGAACAGCATTTGATGTAAATGTAGGCTTCATATCCGGTCTGAAGTTGATGTTGCCTGAGGGAGCTTTAAAGAAGGACACCAGACAGTACGAGGAAGTGAACATCCCCGCTTGTGAAGCAGCTCCTACTGCTGTCGGTAGCAACTTTATACCGATAAACACTCTGGATGAAGTAAGTTTCACAATTTTCATATACCTAATACATTTTTGTTAAGCTCTTATACTGGCTACTTGTTTGCCTATCATAATGTCCCTTGACTAGGTCCGTCAGTACTGAGCTGGGGTCTTGGTGGATACTACAACTGTAGGACACCCGTTTCCCATATTTCTAGTAGCTTCAGAGAAATCTTTCCTAGGAATTTAAACCTTCTCTGAGTTGGAGCTTGATAATATAGCCGCAGGTGCTCAAAGGATTCAAGTTTGACTAAAACCAATGGCTCTGAGGAGGGTAGTCAACGATCAAAAAACTGATCCAATTTATGAAGCAAAACATGTTACTTGACTCAATTTTAAAACCTTAAAGTTGGATAAAAATCCTGGCTACTTTACCCCGTTGCGGATACCACAAAATATCATACTTTTTTAAAAATTATGACGACAATTTCATCATGTATTTTATTGTTCATGCTTCCGAGCCATTTGTTACAACTTGTTTTATATGGCTTATAAAGCTTAATTTTGTTATGTTTAGATAAAATATAGGCTTTTTCAGCAATTATGCGTTTTGGAAAAAGTGTGGATGCTATCAATTATTCTGTTGCATAATTTCTTTGATTTATGATTCATTGAGTCTTTAAGTGGTCCCAAATATTTCAAATCAGAACGAAACATTTTAACCATCATGAACGTGACACCATTTTCAGATAGGACAGATGGTCTTTGAAGGCATGAAGCATTTGAATCGTATCCAGTCGGTGGTGTTTGAGACAGCGTACCACAGCAACGAGAACCTCCTGATTTGTGCGCCGACAGGCGCAGGTAAGACCAACGTGGCGTTACTGGCCATCTTGCATACCATCGGGAACTACAGCCACAACAAAGTAATCAGGAGAGAACAGTTCAAGGTGATTAAAATGTTTATATTTTTTAATTCTCTGTTAACGAAAGTTGCTAGTTTCCATACAGCTGAAGTTTACGAAAACTGTAATTTCCCAATAATACATTTTCCGATTCATCAAAACATGTGACTTTGCTTACCCTAAACATTACTTTCCCTGTCCCAAACAAACTTTTTCCAGTCCTAAAGTTCCCGTTTAGCTCAACAGGAGCACTAATGTATGTAATCTTTTATTACGAGATAATATTGTTCAGCTACTTTTAAAGTAGGGATTTGTCGATTCTCAATACCTGGACATTGGTATCGGTATCGAGAATCGATCGTCAAAGCACAGTTCAAATTGTACTACCTTACAAATCTAGCGTCAAAACTATATTCTTAACTTGTTTTATAAATTGATGAGTTTGTAAACTTCAATTTTTGCTCGTAGATTGTTTACGTTGCACCAATGAAAGCTCTGGCCGCTGAGATGACTGCTAGTTTTTCCCGTCGTCTGAAGCCTTTGGGAGTTATTGTGCGAGAATTGACAGGAGACATGCAACTTACAAAGACTGAGATAATGCAGACCCAGATGTTGGTTACGACACCAGAAAAGTGGGACGTCGTCACCAGAAAAGCTGGTAAGTCGATCAAGTACTTTTTAGCTGGAATTTGACTGACTACATTTTTTGCATTGTTTCAACCATAACGATTGCTAAAAACACTTAATTCTCCTCAACACACAATATGCATATTTTTTTTTTATCTAGGTGATGTCGCTTTGGCTAACCTGGTTAAACTGCTGATCATTGATGAAGTCCACTTGTTGCACAGTGATCGAGGTCCTGTGGTCGAGGCTATTGTTGCTCGTACTCTGAGACAGGTATTCAAAAATTCACTGTAGGATGAAGTAAATAGTTAATCATCTGAAAATCAATTAATCACACAATTTGACCATCAAATTGTATTATAGTTTATGAAGTTGATTTGGTATCTTAAATCCACCAAATCCAAGATTGGATTTCGAGATTCGATTGGCTGGATTGGAGCATCAAATCAAAAATCTCAACCAGTCGAATCTTTGAAAGCAGTACAGCAATGGAATTTGAGTTGGAACGTTCAAATTTAGGTTTCAGATAGAATGATAAAAATGATATAGATCTTTTCTGATTAAGAATCTGGCCGCATTATAGTGATCATGGAACATCATTACGATGTCGAGCTGTAGTCACAAGAGATGCTTACAAAATGTAGTGTTCGTAGAAGATGATCATAACATTGATGTAATTGTTATGTAATCAGTTTTCTTTTAATCAATAAGTTTTAAAAATTGATTTGAAATTAAGTTAATAATAGTGAAAATCAATTTCACAGTGGATTCTATAAAGTATTGTAAAGAAATTCTACTTAGATTTGAATTTTGGATTTTAAAGATAACAGACTCTACTTGCCATCTCACTACTTTAAGCAAGGGATGTAGAAAAATTATTTTTTTTACTTTGCAACTCACTGCTGTATCTCTGCTTCACAGGTTGAGTCTTCACAAAACATGATCCGCATCGTCGGACTGTCCGCCACCCTCCCCACATACCTGGACGTCAGCAGGTTTCTGCGAGTAAACCCTTACAAGGGACTGTTCTACTTTGACGGGAGGTTCAGGCCGGTGCCGCTTCATCAGACGTTTATCGGAATCAAAGCTCTAAAACCCCTTCAGCAGATGAACGACATGGACCAAGTCTGCTACGAGAAGGTTCACGATATGGTTGCCAAGGGCCATCAGGTTAGTTCATGTAGAAGTTTAGTGTGATGGAATTACATAATGACTAACAATGAGAAAAATGATTGGAAACGTTAAAAATAATCGATTGTTCGCCTGTGTAGGAAATATGCCAAGTAAGGCAAGGGATGAGCCGGTTTAGTGCAAGAGTTTAACTGTACTAGGGTCGTCTCAAAAGTAAGTTACACCTACTTCCAAAATAAATAAAAAAGCCAAATTTGATTTGAAAAGGGTATATTTTAAAAGATATATACATAGACTATTTTTCTACGTAGTCGCCATCTTTTTCAAGGCATTTTTGATAACGTGGCAACAGTTTTTTTAGTCCAGCATCATACCACTCTGCCGCCATTTTGGTTAGGCATTGTTCCACCTCCCGTTTCAGTTCGTCTTCGTTTTCGAAGCGCTTCCCGCCTAAATGCCGCTTCAACTCCATGAAAAAGTCAAAGGATTCTTTTAATCGGAGAAGATATTTTCAGTTAACTTTCTACCATTAGTTTAAATAGTTAAATGTCCAATTAACGTTATGGTTGAATTTTTTACTTGTTGACTTTCTCAGTTCTAGGTCAGTAAGATAAGGTGCAAAGTGGTTTCTTTTCATTCTGGTCAAACAATAATTTCTTTCGTTTATGTATTTAAACATTGTATGGAAAGGTATTTTTATAATTACCTAAGCTATTCAGTGAATATCAAAGCATTCTTCCCTGTACTTTTAACAAAACAGTTATTGTGTAAATAGTGCACAATTTGCGTGTAAAATCACTTTTTTAGGTATCTGCAAACAAACTTTGAAAACATAATTTTACATAGTAAAATGTTTTTCTAACTAACTATTATTTACCAAAATACACAGTCAGTGGTGGTACTAGGTGATGGTGTTTGTGCACGCTCGTAACGCTACTGTGCGCACGGCCAACGTGTTGCGCGAGATGGCTCAGTTGAAGGGACAGCTGAAGGACTTTGAGCCGGGAGAGAGCTCGGCCGCTGGACTTGCGTACAAGGCGTTCTCCAGGTGTCGTTCCAAACAGTTAGCGGAACTGTTTCAGGCTGGCTTCTCCGTCCATCACGCGGGGTTGCTTCGTTCAGATAGGTAAATCCTAAGAGAAATGAGAAAAAATTTAAATATTCATGTTGATTCACTAATTTATTTATCAAAAGGAGTGCTTACAAAGTAACTGACGTTTTGTTTTTACTTACATAATAAATGAGACTAGTGTACATGTTGCTCGAATTTGAGCAATTGCTAAGTATTACAGGTGCTATTTTAAAACTAATAAGTCATAATTTCTGATAAATTTAAAAGATTCGACTCAGATAATAGATCGATATAATCAAAATTTCTTGCAAATATCTTATCATTTTTCAAAAGCTGATCTTGTTTCTTAACAATTATACATTCTAAGAAAAAAACATTATTTCTATTTATTCTCCTTGGTGGTGTTCTATGACTTTCCTATGATACCATAGTCTGCAAATCGGCTCTTTCAATGATTACTAAGAAATGCAGCACAGTGTTAATTCAGTTTTCTTTTTAGAATATCAAATTATCCAGGCTCTCTCGCTTTTTTCAATTGTAATATTTACGCCAACCCAAATTCAAATAGTAAATATTTGATACCATAGTCTGCAAATCGGCCCTTTCAATGATTACTAAGAAATGCAGCACAGCGTTAATTCAGTTTTCTTTTTAGTATATCAAATTAGCCAGGCTCTCTCGCTTTTTTCAATTGTAATATTTACGTCAACCCAAATTCAAATAGTAAATATTTCATTTCAACCAATTCAGTAAATGTTTGAAACAAACTGTTAAATTAGCAAACGTATTGACTGTTTACAATATAACATATGTTCTTCTCACTTTTAATTTCTGACAACAGCCGGAGTTTCATAACAATTTGTTTCTCATGTTTATCTTATGGAGAAATACGAAACTTAAAAGGGCCCCAGGGCCTGACTCTCTAATAATTATTTTCTTTCCAATGACACCAAGAACATGTCAATCGGTTCAGTAGTTTCGGAGGAGTAATTGTCACAAAAAACCTGCTTGCGTATTAAATAAGTAATAGATGTTAATGCTTAAAGGTAACAATAATAGTAATTTTAAGTGACGCTTTTTTTAGAGAGATGAATATGGAACAGGCTTTTTAGCACTTGATTGACTGAAATTAATCAAATAAATCTATAATGATCAGTGATGGGCGGATCCAAGAAAATGTCGGTACCGGATCCGGATCCACATACACACTGTCATAAGGGTGGGTTGAAAAAAACATAATATTAAGATTAACAGAATGCCAATTTAAATCATACTGTTTTAAATTAAACTGGTAATGTTTAAAGGATACCTTATGCATAGAATAATCTCCAGTTGAGCCCAATATCCCTCATTTTTGGGGGACACTAAAAATTTTCAAAATCATAAAATGAAACTTTGTGCTAAGTTTGCACGATCACCAAAAGGGTATCTATGTATATATTTTTTTTGAATATATATCTGTGTCCTAACTATGTTCTAACTTAGGAAAAATATTAGATGGGGGAGTATTTACTTTTTATTCACCCTGTATGGACATAGAAAATCTGACTTTTGCTCAGAGTTGCGGCAGATCATGACTTAAGGTGCCTAATACATTATTTCTTATTTCTGTGTTTGTGATACTCAAGTTTTAAGAAATTGTCAGTTTGTTTAAAGATTTCTCTATTCATACTCCTATGGCCACTCAAAAATCTGCCTTACCAACCAGTTTCCTTTAGAATTTAGAGAACATTTTGCCGTGTTAATTGTTAACTTTGCCTCCTGTTTCCTTATGTCTTCAACTACTTAACCACTCCATCTTATTATTAGTCTTTCCAGTGATCGTGTCTCATCCGGATGACTCCTCCATAGTCACCTTTTTGTTACTATTCCTCCCCATCTTTCAATACCAAGCCACCTGATTCTCCTACATCTTATGCCTGCCTGTCTGCTCTTTGACTTATTTCCTGAGCTTCTGATTATATAAATTAAAGTTTTTAGGAGGCAAAAACCACTGACTGACTCATTGTTCACTGTATCTCATAAACTACAAACCTTAAGACCTCAGGAATTGCCATGGAGCTTTCATTTCAGCTCTAGATGTGTTTTCAAGAAATTTTATCAAAGCTCTGCCTCAGTGGTTTTATCAGAAACGTATCTTCTTTCTCAATACTTTGATTGATGTGTCATAGAGTAAAATCCAAATTTTAGCGAATTTCCCATATAGGGAATAAGCTATTACCGTAGTACTCATGGTAAGACCTGGACCCGGGACCGATTTACTTTTTCGTTTTGAGGTCCCTAGAGGCCAAAAACACCATCCGTTCAAATTCATATATATATATTTATTATTTATACATATATATGTGTGTCAGCACGATAACTCGAGCAAAAATTATCCGATTTTGATGAAATTTGGTACAAACGTGTAAACCTACATCTATTCTAACAAGTTCGCGAACCAGCATGATCAGACTATGGGAACGGGGTTTTATGGGGTGAAAATAGGTTTTTCCCATTTTTGACCCTGAAAACACAAAATTTCACAATTTCTTTCCAAACCATTTGTAGAGCTTAAAAAAACAAATAATTTAGTATATTGAAGCGTTATTATGCGCCTAATGGTTACGGAGAAAATTCCAAAAAAGTCAACTGTTGTAGTTTGCTTGTTTATGGACATATTTTGATCAATACATTAATTTCTTACTAAACTACAGTATTAACATTTTACAACAAAAAACACTTTTTTACCCTCCCTGTTGCAAGTCTCGTTATTTAAATATGGAATAAATGTGATATTTTTAAGGAGACATTTTAGTGTAAATCCAATCAGACAAATGCAAATTCGCTAAGTCTGCAGGATTGCTGCGGCGGGGGTATTTAATATTTATTTTTGTTGTGTGCAGGTCATTGGTGGAAAAGTACTTTGGAGAGAACTTGATCAAAGTTTTGGTCTGTACTTCAACTTTAGCTTGGGGAGTCAACCTTCCAGCCCATGCGGTCATCATTAGGGTAATTGACTATGAATTAATTACTTCTATTTAATCATACTTTTCATATACATGTTTGGAGTGATTGCTGGTTCAAATCTAATCACTTGACACAATTGTTAGTAAACTGCTTTAACGTATCTGGCGTCTAGTCAATGATCACCCTCTTAGATGTACTACTGGATAGCACAACAAAACGAAATAGTAAGGGTTTATTAAAAGTGAATTGTTTTCACAGGGTACAGAGATCTATGATGCCAAGAAAGGTTCGTTTGTCGACCTGGAGATCTTGGACGTTCTGCAGATCTTCGGTCGTGCTGGTCGTCCGCAGTTTGACAAGTCAGGTCACGGCACGATCATCACAACGCACGACAAACTGTCGCACTATCTCTCTACCCTCACCAACCAGTACCACATTGAGAGCAACTTTATCTCTTGTCTCGTCGACAACCTCAATGCGGAGGTATGGTGTTTGAAACTTTAAAATGTAAACCAGAAGTTGTTTAAGGTTATTTTATAAGATTCCACAAGAGATCAGTGATTTCTAGAAAGTAACGTATAGTAAACTCCCTTCTGTTCTAATCGGTTTGGTTATGGTCACCTACATATGACACACACACACATGGCACATTGACTTATAGCGACATTGTACAACAAACAAGCTACTACCCAATTGTCTGGTGCTGTTCGATATTTATACAGGGTGGAAAAAAGTCCTGGGATGGATAAATATTTGCAAAATTAATAAGAATAGAGTTTCAAAACTTGCTACACAGTTACTGGGCATTAAAATCATGTAACACACAATTCAGTGATGTGCTACTTCTTCAGGAGGACGACCTGCTAGGAGTTAGAAGTAAATCTTAAATGTAAGCTTATCAAAATAAATGCACATCAAAATAAAGGTCTTTGTTAGTAAAATATGGGCGGGCCGTCCCCTGAGGAGGTAGTGTATCACTTGATACCGTAATATGTTAAAATGATTTTAATGCTCAGTATGTACCAAGTTTTAAAGCTCTATATTTATTACTTTTTGAAATATTTAACCGTCCCGGGACTTTTTTTCCATCCTCTATATATATTTCATTGCTGTGTAATTATATTGTTCAGTAAAATTATTCAGTTTACTAATTTTGTATATGTGTTGCAAAACATTTCCTTCTAATTAATTCCATGCTGCTCATGTTATTGATCAGCCTTTTATTAGATCTTCACTTTAAGTTTTGTGGTACACTACACACATATGATATCTTCTCTATGTTTATAGGTTATGTTACTGATCATTAACTAATTTGTGTCAAATAGAACGATTAATTTGTAAACTACTGCTTGTCGTCTAGTATTACAGAGAATAACTTAAGTGCACACTTTTAAATTTATCCTTGGATAAGACTTCAAATTTAGAATATAAAAAATGACTAGGTATGTAACACATAAAAACAAGCTTAAGACTTCACAATAGGGTGCTAAGATTACCGGTACCTTGTTGTTATGCCAAGTGTATTGTAAAATCAATAGCCTAACTGTAGCTGCTTATTTCATTTTAATACTCTTTTTTTTTTTAGTTAATACCGAGGCTGTACTTAAATTTTAACTTTTTAATTTGTGTCTTAGGCGTATTTAGGTGGAACAGAAAATTTGGATAAAAATTGAAACTGAAATAATTTAATCACAAGCTTTAACTCATGAATGCAAAAATATGTAACAGTTTGGATGGATAAATATTTGTTCTTTTTCAGGTGACTTTGGGGACTATTTCAAATGTGGATGAAGCCGTCAAGTGGCTCAGTTACACGTATCTTCATGTGCGCATGAGGATGAACCCTTTGCACTATGGAATATCTCATCAGCAACTACTGGTAGGCACATTTGAATTAATTAATTTGTAATAAATAATCATGATACCTAAGTGAGTCGTAGTTTTTACGAAAGGCACATAGTACAGATCGTCTTATGATTCAGTTATTCTTAGGTCTGGGCATCTATTAGTCTTCTCCATTTTATTATTCTTTTCTCCACTTTTCTTCTTCCTCCATCTTGTTCCTCTCTCCTCCAAATCTCTCCGAATATCTAAGTGAATAGTAATAGTAATGATCAAGTGTTGGTGTTCTCTTCATTGAAAACAAATCATGTTAAAATAGATAGTGATTTGAAAGAAGAACAATAATGTACAACAACAACACAAATAAAGCTTTCCGGTTTTGTAAACCTCTTTCATTGCAAATGTCTAAAACACAGCAACTCTTTCTCTTTGTTCCTCTACTCTTTTTGGTTTTCTCTTCATCCACATATGCACGAAAATTCAACAGTTGCCATGGTTACTGCTCACACAATCACAGGATGCTACGCTGTTATGTCGTCATAATTTCTGAGCCAATGGAATCTGTTGGGAGCCATTGTCAGTGCAACGGTTGACGCCTTCTTGGAGTTATCTATCAATCAATATTTTATTTTTTCTGCTTCCATTTTATTTTCCACTGATGAACTGGAATGTCTCAAAAACAATAATGTGGTAGCGTACAATAAATTCATTAGCATGGGCCAAAACTAAATAGTTGGATATGCAATTCATTTTACTTCACTAGGGCTTAGGAACCTAATTTGAAAAGTTTTCTCTGTATTTTTCTCAAGGTGATGTGGTTTTATAATGTAATTTTAGATGTATCTTTTGACCACAGTTGACCGTCGTTCGGTTGATCTGCTCCTTGCTCACGGATACTCAAAGTTCTGCTCCGATTTACGGCATATTGAGATCTTTGCTGGTTAGGTTTTAATATACCCATCACATATTAAAACTGAAAATTAAAAAGAGTCATGCCTGTGAACTTAAAACACCTTTGCTAGAGTGTAGTCATGTGTGAAATAAAAATGTTGTTAATTCTTTGATCTTACCTCAGGAAGACCCTAATTTGGACATAAAGCAAAGAGAGTTGATCGAGAACGCCGCCCAAGCTTTAGATAAAGCTAAAATGTTACGATTCAACCCTAGAACTGGAGACTTAAGCGTCACTGGTAAGTAATGAACTCTTTAAACTTCATAAAACATAGTTTATTCAAATCAGTATTGTTATGTTTTCGCTACCGGTTTATGATTTATCTATTAACTACATTCAGCGAGGTGTGTAATCTAATCTACAATTTTTTCTGGTTGTATTTTGTTAAAAACTGCTCTAGCCTAATTTTATCTAATCTTTTGAGTTACTTTACGTCATCAGCATGTTTAAGTAAAGAGGTAGGCCTAATGAATGTTACCCTCGTATTTTACTTTTTAATCTTGTTTATTTTTAGTAAGCCAATTTGTATTCAATAGTTTGTCAACAAATGAAATCAACCCAGATATCAATTGATAGGCATTTACATCTAAGGGCGGAATCAATTCTTAATCCTTTGAGCTAAGTTGAAAGTCGTAACAAAACCAGCCCATAATTGTTTCAATTTTCAACATCGCCTGTCTCTGCCACTTGTATCAATGGTATTACTGGTCACCTTTTTCTGTGTAACAGCTCAGGAGCCATCATAACTTCTTTCCAACTCCTCAGAACTATTTTTTATTTCGAACTCAGCAGACAAAAAGATTTTGTGTGCAAAACGTGTTTAGGCCAGTTTTTCTGGCCTACCGATTTTCAACTATTTTGTATTGAGCAGTATCACTTGCAATTTGAGCGGTAGAGACAATTGATTTCAAATTTGTTTAAATTGTTGTGCAAAAGAACACCATTACAGCTGGTTTATCGGATTGGAAAGGGTTAAAATCAACTCTTTAATGGCTTTACTACCTATCTTTAGAGTACAAGTATTATGGATGTAAATTTGTAAAGCATATTGATGTATCATGTTTGGTAGATCTCGGCCGGACAGCCAGCCACTACTACATCAAGTACGACACTGTCGAGGTGTTCAACGAGGACATGAACATGACATCTGACTGTGTCATGGACGACAAGGCCATCTTCGCCATGATATCCAAGGCTCAAGAGTTTGAACAGCTTAAAGTAAGATTTGATTTCACAGCTAAACTGTTTTGGTTGAGTTCCTATCTTTCAATTTTTCTTCACCCATGTCTTAAGTTTGAACTAGGGATGGTCAAGTCTCGAAATTTCGGGAAATTTTAAATCTCGTTACACGAGACAAGATTTCTTTTTGGCCGAGGTTTTTATCAAGACGAGAATAAAAAAAAAAAAATAAAATAAATAAAAACGCCTCCAGAAAGTCAATGCAATACCCGCAATACAGTAGCGTGTTGTAGTTGCGTTTCCTTTGCGAAGGCGTTCTTATTTAATTAATTCTTTAAATGTAAATATTACTTTAATTATTTTAATAATATTACTTTAATAACATTTGAGAAGTTTTGTTAAGTGTAAGCAGTGTGAGGAATGTTTTATTACTATAAAAAGTCAAAACAAGTAATTATTTTATAAAAATTAATATTGCTTTTATTTTATTATTTATTTTATTTTAGGATAAGTTGAACTCTATCCTAACTGATATCACTATGTTTTCTAATCGTAGGCATTTTTAATAAGTTAGGCGTGATTAATAAAAAAATGTTATGCTGATGTTTTTTGAAATGAATAAAAAAATGAAATTTTTAATAAAAGATTGTAAATATTCTTGTCTATTATCATTATTTTTGTATTTAAACAGTCATCTAACAATGTTACAAAATCAGGTAAAAATTTTGAACGTGCATTTCCCGTTGTTTATGAGAAGGGAAATCCCGTCTCGATCTCGTCTCGAAATTTTATGAGAAATAAAAAATCTCGTCTCATCTCGTCTCGAACTAAAAATCCAATCTCGTCCATCCCTAGTTTGAACTGTTGGATGTACATACCCCATGTAAATATTGAAGGTGTGGTGCCACTAAACTGTCTAACACAATAACCATGTGTTCTGTATTTACTTTAATCATTTGTTTATTTTTTTGTTATCCTAGCAACCGAGGTAACAACAGTTTTAACAACAGTTTTTCTGATTTGAATCTAGTGGATTACACTACTTAACTATTCTCTGTAAATTAAATGACCTTTTACTAGAATGATTTGTTTTAGTGCGTCTATCCGCTAGAAATGGTGACCCCGACTAACAAGTAAATTATTTCAAACTAAATTGATGTTTTTCCTACATTAAATTTCAACCTTCTACCAAAACTTCATTTATTTTTCACCTTTCCCCAAATTATCGTTTTACGCCATGGACCAAGAACTTTTGGAGCGCCTAGCTCAATTAGAGAGTGAGAATGCCAACCTACAAAGACAACTTCAAGATTTGAATGGAAGACAAGAACAAAATCACATTTCTGTACATCCTCAAGAAGCCAACCTACCTGATCTTCCACCAGTTCTACCACAGCATCAGCCAGATCATACAGCCTATTCCGACTAACGACATGAAGATCATCACATCCACCGGGTAAGCATAAAACTTCCACCATTCTGGAAAGAGAAACCAAGGCTCTGGTTTGCCCAAGTTGAGGCTCAGTTTACACTGGCTCACATCACGAGTGAAACAACTAAATACTCGTATGTAATTTCACATCTTGATGAGCGCTATGCTAATGAAGTGGAGGATCTTATAATAGATCCACCTGTTGAAACTCCTTACTCTACTCTTAAGTCTGAAATAATCAGACGGTTGTCTCTATCTGAGGAGCAACGCATTCGTCAGCTATTGATGGAGGAGGAACTAGGTGACAAAACTCCTTCTCAGTTCCTACGCCACCTTCGATCACTAGTAGGTTCGACCACAATCCAAGATAGTTTACTGAAAACTATTTGGATGCAGAGACTTCCTGCTCATGTACAAAGTATTTTGCAAGTCCAAACAAGTGCCCAAACTGACACACTTGCAATTACTGCCGACAAAATTCTAGCAGTCCAACCTAACGCATCTTTTTGCCATTCTCTCACTAGTATGCCTACATCTTTGAATGCCGTTAATTCACCAAATCCTAAATCTTCATTTTCTGATGACCCAAAATTAACTGAAGTTTTATCAAAATTATCTGCTTTGGAGTTGCAAATGAAAAATATGCGTAATGATGTTGATTCCCTACGTAAAAGGCGACCTAGGTCACGTCAGAGGAGTTTGTCAAGTAACCGTTATCACGCAGGTAGCTCCTCTGACACTTTAGAGCAAACCAATCTATGCTGGTACCACAAGCGTTTTGGCTATCAAGCTGAGAAGTGCATTCCACCATGTAATTTCACTTCTCCGACAAACTCCAAAGGCAGCCAGTGATGGCGTCAGCTGACTGCCAAGCTGGAGGGCGCCGCCTACAAATCATCGACCGGACTACCAATACAAAATTTTTAATTGACACTGGATCTGACATATGCTGTCTCCCTAAATCATTTGTTTGTAAGAACCAAAAGCGTATTGAATATGAACTTCGTGCAGCAAACAACTCTGCCATTCACACCTACGGTATGATGACATTAACATTAAACTTAGGGCTGAGACGAGCTTTTACATGGAATTTTGTCATTGCTGATGTTAATACAGCGATTATAGGCTCTGACTTTTTAGCACACTTTGGATTGCTTCCTGACTGTCGTAATCAACGGTTGATTGACAGTGTAACAAACCTTTCTGTTCTTTGTCAATGTACCTCAATCCCTCATTTCAGCATAAAAACTATCACACCCAATTCTCCAACTTCATCAATACTGGCAGAATTTCCCATGATTACCCGACCCTCTGGTACACCAAGAAAAGTGCTCCATTCAACCTTGCATTTCATCAAAACGACCCCTGGCCCCCCAGTTTCATCTCGTCCACGTCGACTCGCTCCTGATCGGCTTGTTATAGCCAAAGCCGAGTTTGATGCCATGCTCACCGATGGTACTGCACGTCGATCTGATGGACCTTGGTCATCACCCCTTCACATGGTCCCTAAGAAACCTGATGGATGGCGCCCCTGTGGAGACTACCGTGCTCTCAACGCCAGGACTATTCCTGACAGATATCCTGTTAGACATATCCACGATTTCACCCATTCTCTCAGAGGTTGCAAGTATTTCTCTGTGATCGACCTAGTGAAGGCCTACACACAAATCCCTGTCAACCCTGAAGACATCCCGAAGACAGCCATTACAACCCCCTTTGGATTGTTTGAATTCCCCTTCATGTCCTTTGGCCTCCGCAACGCAGGACAAACTTTTCAGCGTTTCATCGATGAAGTAGTTTTTGGTTTAGACTTCTGCTTTCCTTATATAGATGACGTCTTAGTTTTCTCTAAGGATGAGACTGAACATGAAGCCCATCTACGAACTCTATTCAATCGGTTTTCTGATTATGGCATACTCGTTAATGTAAATAAGACTGTTTTGAAAGCTCCAAAGGTTACCTTCCTAGGATATGAGGTATCATCTGCTGGTACTCGACCACTTCCTGAACGTGTTGAGGCTCTGCAACAATTCACCCGTCCCTCTACTGCAAAAGGTTTGCGTCGTTTTCTCGGCATGTTGAATTTCTACCGCAGATTCATTCCTTCAGCAGCCAAGCAACAAGCAGCTCTCCATGATGCCCTCTCATCTCTACGTGGAAACCAACCTGTAAATTGGACTCCTGAATTGGATGCTGCATTCTTATCCTGCAAAGAACATCTCTCCAATGCTACCTTGCTTGTTCACCCTGACCACAAGGCCCCTCTCGCATTGTTCTGTGATGCCTCGAGTACCCATGTAGGAGCTGCTCTCCAGCAGATGGTTGACAATAAAACATGGGAACCTCTCTCTTTCGTTTCACAGAAACTGACACCAAAACAATCCCTTTGGCCAGCCTATTACCGTGAGCTTTTCGCTGTATATGCCGCCATTCGTCACTTTTGTCACTACCTTGAGGCAAATCATTGCATAGTTTTCACAGACCACAAGCCAATAACATTTGCCTTCAGTCAAAAACGTGAAAAACTACCTCCTGTTCAGCAAAACCAACTAACATTCATTTCACAATTCACTACAGACATAAGACATGTTTCTGGATCGGCCAACCTAGTAGCTGACGCATTTTCTCGTGTAGATTCATTGTCAACTACGGCTCCCAGCATTGTAGATGCCAAAACTTTGGCACATCATCAAGACTCTGACCCTGAGCTACAAGAGATCCTTAAGGGAGAGACATCTCTTAATTTGAAGCTTGTCAAAATTCCTGGAACAGACCTTGATGTATACTGTGACACAACAACTTCAGTACAACGACCCTTTGTCCCTGAGCCCCTTAGACGCTCAGTTTTTAATTCTATACACAATCTAAGTCACCCTGGCATCAAAGCTTCGGCAAAACTTGTTTCTAATCGCTTTGTTTGGCCCCGAATTCAACAAGACTGTCGAAACTGGGCCCGAGCCTGTGAGAAATGTCAACGTGCTAAGATCTTCCGTCATGTATTTACACCCCATGAATCGTTTTCACTCCCATCATCAAGATTTGATCACGTTCACATTGACATCATTGGACCACTTCCACCATCCGGACCATACAAATATTGCCTAACAGCTATCGACCGCTACACCAGATGGCCAGAAGTTCATCCATTGAAAACCATCACCGCAGAAGAAGTAGCTGAGGCTCTGGTGATGTGCTGGTTTTCCCGTTACGGCTCACCCTTGCGCATCACAACTGATCAAGGACGCCAGTTTGAGTCAGCATTATTTCGGGCCCTTGGAAAGACCTTCGGTGTAGAGCGAATCAGAACTTGCGGCTATCACCCTTGTGCTAATGGTTTAGTCGAGAGATTCCATCGGCAGTTTAAGGCAGCTCTCATGTGCCACAATGATTCAACATGGCTTGAAGCACTTCCCATCGTACTACTCGGCATATCGTGAAGACCTTCAGGCATCTACTGCCGAATTAGTTTTTGGCCACCAACTCCGTCTACCTGGAGAACTCCTAGACCTCCCTCAAGACACAACTCGTGAGGAGGACCCGGCTGACTATGTAGTTCGCTTACGTCGACACATGTCAAATTTAAGACCTGTGCCCACATCTTGGCATGATAAACCAAAGACCTTCGTTTTTCAGGAGTTAAAACGGTGTACTCACATATTTTTGCGAGATGACTCTGTTAGACGATCACTACAACCACCTTATACTGGACCGTTTCCCGTGGTATCTCGTGATGATAAAACTATGACTATAATCCATCGTGGTAAACGTGTGAAGGTGACGTTGGACAGAGTAAAGCCCGCGTATCTATTGCAAGATCTTACTCCTTCAACACATACACCCATCCACAATGAACATTCCAGAAATCCACCCTCCACAGTGTTCCCACTCAAGACCCTACTCTCAGGCCAACCCAAGCCTTATGTGACCCGATCTGGTCGTACTGTGAAATTTAAAGTGCCCGGTCTTCCAGACTCCGCAGGGGGCTAATGTGGTGCCACTAAACTGTCTAACACAATAACCATGTGTTCTGTATTTACTTTAATCATTTGTTTATTTTTTTGTTATCCTAGCAACCGAGGTAACAACAGTTTTAACAACAGTTTTTCTGATTTGAATCTAGTGGATTACACTACTTAACTATTCTCTGTAAATTAAATGACCTTTTACTAGAATGATTTGTTTTAGTGCGTCTATCCGCTAGAAAGGCTAAGAACTGGCGTGAGTTTATGGCACTATTTTTGGTGGCTTGGATTTTCATCATCTTTCATTATTTAGTCTCAATTTTGCTTCCCAATGAGAAAGAACATAGTTGAATGCAGTTCTTTAAAGCTACTTTGAAAGCAGGTACAGAACTACCATTTATTGTAAAAACTCAATGGCATGACTTGCAGGTTTACAAAACATTACTTTGGTAAAAAATGTAAATAAACAAATGATTGTGTCTCTCAATGACTGATGTGTTGTAGGTGAGGGATGATGAGTTGGATGAGTTGGACAATCTGACAAGAGACTACTGTGAGGTCGAGGTGATGGGAGGCAGTGAGAACCTCCATGGCAAAGTCAACATTCTGCTGCAGACGTACTTGTCTCGAGGCCGAGTGAATTCTTTCTCTCTTCTGTCTGACCTGTCGTACATTACACAAGTAAGCATAAGTTATTCACTATTATCATTTTGAATGTTAACCAGCAGGATGAAGAGTTTGAGTGAGATGTCATCTTACATCTCTCCTTCATATAATCATTTCCGTCAGTGTGGGCTGGCGGCTGTGACTGGTGTACATAGTGTTGGTACCAAGGGCCGTTACCAATATCTCTTTGTATTACTACATTTGTCTACCAGGTCCGCTGTGGCACTTAACATTGAGGTCTAGTTCCATTATTGTTACTGTTAATATGATAACTCTCTTTTCCACAAACCTCTTTTCATATTCTTATTAGCATCTCGTAGTATAATTTTCCTTTTAATCTTGCATAGGCCTAGTATAGTATTTCATTCACAGCCTAAAATTTGACTAGAGTATCTACAATCTTTATTGACAGCAAATCCCACTCCCGTTTGATGTATTCCATCATCCCTACCACTATAATGTGAAATTTTTAGTGTTTATGATTCCATTAATTGGCTATCTCATTTCCTGGAGGGCTTCGATATCAATTGTGTACTTTTCCAGTTCCCTGCTAATGATGTCCACAGCACCTGGCACCGCCAGAGAGCAAAGGTTCGAGCTTCCCAATCTCAAGTCCTTATGACACAGCTTAGGTCGTTGTGTCGTTGTCCAATGTGATCCTTCCTCTCTGAATCGTTCTATAGGAGTCACGTAACCAGGGTTGTTTAACAAGGGAGGGTGGTTAGCCCATCACCTCAACCCCCAATATGAATGGAGGGCCTACTTCTGGTCAGCGGGTCCATTGGACCTAGCCGGGAGGACTGACAAGCAGATTCACCGACCTTCCCCCTATCCGCCACCCAGGGGACGCTCCGTATACGCTGAAGTAGGAAAGCGCACGGATACTTTATTACAACATACATAAAATACTAACACTAGGTACAAAAGATACTTAAATTATAGATACATGGAATACTTAATACTAATAAGTACAATCGTACAATCTAATTTATATTGTTGTTTCCTCTTCTTCAGGACTTGTTCTTGTATTCTATCCTCACTTGTCTTCAATCAGCTCACAGTGTTGTTGCAGAACTCTTCAGTTTCTTCCTCTTGAAGTTTCTCAGAAAAGTTATCTCCTCGTCCATAGTTGAACTCATCTCCTACCTACATTTTATCATGTTTCTCAAACATTCTTTGGCGCTTAGTCTTAACAATCCTTTCAACTATGTGAATCCTTTTTCTTTCACTGAAGCAATACAACATCAGGTCTACGTGTACTTCTACTCACATTTTCCCCAGGAGTTTCTACTTGTCTGCTTACTATAGTGATCATCTGTTAGTTCTTCTGTAGCAATAGTGACAAAAACAGAAGAATTCTGCCAAGTTTTCTCTCTACTTTTTACCCTCTGGAATGGAGTAAATATACCTAACTTTCTTGAATCTGTATTCTTCCTCATAATTTATTTTGACAGGAGGAATAAATTTCATCTTGCATTAATTTACTGTGTAAGTTAATGAATTTAATAAATAGTTTCTATGGAAACTTATATTTACTGTCAGCATGTGTTTAAGAACCTTAGACCTTTTACAATGTATAGATAGAGACTTTCTATTTCTATATAAAGTCAAAGCCAAATTTACAATGAAAACTAACATATTTAAACTGAGCCTCCAACAGATTGTGCTACTGTCAAATAAGTCAAGCAGAAAGGCCTACTTTTTGTAAACTACAAGGACTTTTGTTAGAATATCAGGCCTACCAAAGTGGGTCCACTCTGGCTTAAGAAGCACAAAAACTATATTTGTTTTATACCAAGACATTCTCTTTCCTACTCTTAACATCCTTTAGCTGAAAGAAATACTATCAGAGTATGAGATAAAGGGAAATACTAGTTTTGCCTAATATTAATGAAGCTTGGGGATTTTGAGAGGATATCAGGCTTACCTGAAGGGGAAAGAGTTCTAACTGGCACAAGAGACACAACACTTTACACTATGTACACACAACATTAGAATATTTCACTGTCACTGACAGCATTTTGTGCTAGTTTGAACTCTTTCCCATTCGGTAATCCTGCTATCCTCACAAAGTTCCTAAAAACCTAAGCCTTTGTGCTCTATGTTACATCCTTAACCTCAGAGTGTAAAGTTTTAGTGATTCTTGTTTAAAATCAGTGAAATAATCAGTAAATTTTAAATTTTGAAAATTTAAAATTTAAAAAAAGATTTTGATTTACCAAATTTTTAAATTAATTTTTTTATTTCAAAATTTTAAATTAATTATTAATTAAATTTTTTTTATCTTGTCTCGAAAATATCCTGTTTGTATTTTAATCCCACCCGAAGCTTCGAGATAAAAAAATCTCGAAGTTTTGGGTCTTGTCCATCACTAATTTTTATGGCTCCCTTTAAATTTTTATTGTTGGTACCATCCTATACGAAATAGCGTGATTTCCACTCTCGGTTTTGGAATGAAATTCATCACTGTATCCTAATGTTTTCTCACCTTTAAAAAATTTCAAATTAATGGAGACAGATGCTTATGTACGGCTAAACACGACGTATAATGTTCTAGTTGGGATGCAAGTTATTTTTAGCGGTAAGTTTTGTCCTGGAAATTTTGAATTTTAAACTTGGAAAACCTGTAATAGTCTTTGAATTTTATTTTGATGGAATGTTGGACACCCTTTTCATGTACCTACATGGTTTATCCTTATGTTCTCTTCGCTTATCACTTTCCACTAATTCCATACTTTGTTCAAAGCTGTGTAAGATTTAAAGTGAATGAATAAATCTTTATTCTTATAGTATAAAAATCTAAAATTGTACAAAACTTTAATGAAAAAATAATGTTAATGTGACGTGAATGTAAAAATAAATATCATTAAAAAAGTAAAAACCTATATCGAGTGTTTTAACTGTCATACAATTTAGAATATTTCTTAAATTTAACCATTCAAAATCGCTTGCCCGGTGTTTTAAAGGTGTTTCCTTCTACTGACCAGCAACATGTTTGCTACAGAACGCTGTGCGTATCGCCCGAGCTTTGTTCGACATCATGCTACGCAAGCAGAACCCCCTGATGGCCGGGAGGTTTCTTCAGGTGTGTTTGGAGTTTGAGCGTCGACAGTGGTTCTTTGAGTCGGAGATGCGCCAGTTCACCATCCTCGGACAGGATATCATTGACAAGATAGAGCGGAATAACTTGTGTGTATTCGACCTCAGGGATATGGATGCAAAAGCTATCGGTATGATTAGTTTATTTGTTTACTGTGTTTGTCTTGTTGATAGTTAAACTGTGCGTAATGCTATGAGTAATCAAATCAATAAGGTTTAAGAAAAGAAAACAAGTAAATTTTTAGGTATTATTAAGTGATGTTTGAAAATTTGTTTAGAACTGGCAGCGAGGGATTATTGAATTAAAATATTGGTTATGATAGGGGGATGCTGTTAATAGTCCAAAAAATGTATAGGTATCAAAAACATTATTGATAGTTGTCAATTTGTTCAAGCTGTTCTTGCGTGATTTCTATAATTTTGGATGTGATGGAAAAAGTTAAAAAATTAACAAGAGCTTTATGCTGCTCAAATCTCTCAACTATTCTTCTATTTTCCATTAGCCAAATAGTAATCAATTTAAGTATTTCAAGAAAAATGTAACTCTAAGTAATATGTTTACAACTCTTAGGCCTATTTTAGTTCCCCTGAATCAGTTGAGTTTAAAATTTCAATTCTTTTCTACAGTGGATAGAACAGAACCCGGTGTTAATCTCAACTTCTCAATTTTACAAGCTTTGTTATTAAAATTCAAGCAATTTATCGTTATATATCCACTATCGTAGTTTAAGTAAAGGTTATGTTTTCTCAGGTGTGATACTGCGTCACGCCAAGATGGGAGAGACAGTGAAGCGCTGTGCTAGTGAGTTTCCCCTGGTGGAGATTGACGCAAGCCTTCATCCTATCACTCGCACCATACTGCGGATACGACTCACCATCACGGCTGACTTCAAGTAAATTCTTTTTGTTGTTACATCCATCCAAATTAAACAACAAAGTCCTCCCCTTACAGGTTTTTGAATGACAGCTAATAAAGCTAATTTTTTCTCATTATAAGGTTTTAGCCAAGACAGCTGTAATATTGTCTTGTTGGAAGCTCATTATCATTCCTTCTTAGACAGTGACGCACACCATGGAGCTAATTGCAAATGCAAGTTTAAAAGAGGCCGCCAACCTCTTTTCAAAAAAAAAAAAAAAAAAAAAAAAAAAAATTGAAACTTAATATGAATGTGAGGTGGCTGTAAATTGGAATGAGATGATCTGTGTAGCTTTGTTACTTATTTTTAGCCAACATAAATTTTTTTTTAGCCGCCTTATCAGTCTCGACTGACTTTTCTCGGGCTTGTACTGGCAACATTTTGATTGCTAAGCAAACACTATAACCACTCAGCTATGCTTTTGTAAAAAAAGATATTGTTTCACAACTTTCTCAATGACACTAAAACAATGAAGTGGTAAAAAACCAACACTGAAAATTGAGTAGTAAAGAATAAAATAGAACAATTGAATAAATCTCATAACTCAAAAACTGTACTTGTTTGATCGTATTAAGATTGTGTTCAGGTCCATATTTTTTAATTGTGTGTCTACATTTTGCTTATTCTCGTTTGGACCTGTTGGTGTGGACTGATTCGGGTTTTAGTATAGAACTGAGGTTTACTAATTTGGCATAATGTGTGGTTTTTTATTTGAGTAAAATCTTTTTTGGATGATATTTTGATGGTCCTGAATCGAAGATAAGGGTTTTATGTACAAGAGGGGGTCCACAATTTCAATGCCATAAAAACTTTGAAGATTTTTTTAACAAAATATCTCAAAGCTTGGTCTTATTATTATTTATGTATTGGCTTTTATTATTATTTTTTTTAGCTTTGAAAGCTTCAAATGCTAAACAAAATTGTTGTAGTACCAATGATTCTTATAATTAAACTGGTAAATTGCATTTAACTTAAAGAGGTATAATCATTTTTATAGGTGGAATGACAGAGTACACGGGAAAACATCCGAAGCTTTTTGGGTTTGGATAGAAGATCCTCTCAACAACTACATGTACCATTCTGAATACTTTCTACTCACAAGAAAGCAAGTAAGTATACTAAAACTGGGTTAAACTTTTGAAACTCAATTGGGAATCTTAACTCAAGACACTTAACTAAGACTTGAGACAAAGATTTAGCCTACACCATCAAGTGTGAAAGTACACCAATTTATAAATAGTACAAACTTTTATAGCTAGCTAGATTTCGGCTAGTAAAGTATGTTCTGGAGGTTTTTCAAAGTAGATGTATCCAAATTCTCTAACTATTATTTCTTTTTTGTTTTTTTCCCTTGTGAGTTGGTGGCTTAGTCGGTTGCGTGACAGACTTCGGATCCATAGCAGCAATGTTATGGGTTCGGATCCTGGTACCTGCCACTTCATTTTTATAAGTACAGTATAACCCTTGCAGTGTACCAGCTCACCCCTTGCTTTGTTATTCTGAAGAAAGATGTGAGGCCAAAGGAAATAAAAGAAACGGGTGTTGTAAAACTCCAAAACACTCGGCATTGTATTGTAACTAATCTAATGAAAAACTGGTACTTTGGTATTATAACGACCACACATAATAATTATAAAATAACCTAACCTATGTTGACTATGTTTTGGGCTAGGTTAGGCTAGGGAGATTTTGTTATTTAAACTAATTAAAATCATATTTGGAAGTGATTTATCGGTGTGGTTGGTATAATACCAAAGTACCCAAAAATGTGTAGAAAGTCATGCTGTTTTTCTCTGCAGGTGATCCAACAGGAGCCGCAGGAGCTGGTGATCACTATCCCCATCAGTGAGCCGTTGCCGCCGCAGTACATAATACGAGTGTCTAGCGACACGTGGCTCAGCTCCGTAAACACAATCCCTCTCACTTTCCAGCACCTCATCCTGCCAGAGACCCATCCCCCACACACAGGTGAGAGACAATGAAGCTTATAGCGCATGAGTGTGAAAAGAACACACAGGTGTGTGTGCTTTTAGGTTTTTTTTTATTGAAATCAATATCTTTTAGTGAGTTACCCTATAGGGAAGAAGATATTACCGTAGGTGGTACGACAAGACTTATATACTGGAGAATGATTTACTTTTCATTTTTATATCCCCAGAGTGTTTATTTTTTATGTGAAAAACACTATTAGTTAAAATATTTTATGTATGTATGTCTGTGAACAGGATAACATAACAAAAGTAATTTTAGTCCATTTTTTGAGCGTAGAGGGCTGTATACGAATCAGCAAGATCGGGTCATGGAAACAAGGTGTTATTAGGCTAAACAAAATTTTAATAGTTTCTTCACAGATATTGTGAAAAAGCCATAATGGCAGAGACCATTACAGTGTAAATTAAAGCCATACAGAAACAACTCTTCATTTTCTTGGTACTCCAATGTCCGCAGCGACTTAGGTCATAAAGAACTGAATACCAGAAATGGTGCGAGCGCTGAGGACTTGGTCACATGTTCGCCTAAATTGAATTAATGTGACAAACAATCCCAGGCCTGTGTCTTGCAGAGTAGAGGGGATTTTAGTGAGTAGTCTGATAAATTCCGGGGTCTCACAATACAGGCTGGCCACATGAGTGTGTAAAAGCATTTTCCCTCCTCTTAAAAAATATCCTCACAGAGAGATTCAAGATCTTTATTTGTCATTAAGTAATACAAGTATTACAATAGACATCGTCAACTTTTTTTTAAATAATACATACAGTTAATTTCCTGTTAGAGTAGGCCTAACAGAAAGAATGCACCAAGTGAGTAGCAATTACTCTTTAAAATATACCAGGGGGAGGGGAGGGAAATAAGAAATAACCAAACATTGGATTGTTGAAACTCTACTGTACTTGTTGTTTCCAGACTTGCTAGAGCTGCAGCCATTACCAGTGACCGCATTGGGAGATACCCAGCTAGAGTTGCTGTACCCGTTCACCCATTTCAACCCCATCCAGACTCAGATCTTCCATTGTCTGTACCACACGGATAACAACGTTTTGCTCGGAGCTCCGACCGGTTCCGGCAAGACTATCGCTGCGGAAATAGCAATGTTCCGTGTGTTCAAACAGTACCCTGGCTCTAAGGTTGGTTGCTGGTTAGGTTTGTTCAAATTCACCTTGGATAGTACAAGTAGGACGAATCTGAAGCGTTTTTTATATCTGTTGGGTGTGTTGATGTTAAATAATCTTAGTGTTAATCTCTCAAGACTTTTCAAGTCACTTTTTATTTTTACAATATACAGTTACATGTTTCCTATGTAGTACTTGATTTGTTGATCCCCTTGGCAATATGAAACTGCCTTACTCAAGTATTTTTATTTTTACATGTAGCTGAATAGTTTTTTATTTCAAAAATATTTCAGGTTGTATACATAGCTCCTCTTAAAGCCCTTGTGAGAGAACGAATCGAAGACTGGAAAGTACGGTTGACTCAGAAGCTGAATCGCTCCGTTGTTGAACTCACAGGTATTTATATCTAACCTTAAATTTTTGTCTGAATAAATAACACAATATGTGATTTTTAGTTTAAGGCTGAAAATAAACCAAAATGTTTATTGAGTACCCAGTAAGTATTATATTTCAAGTTTAGTAACAAAAACTAAACTAAACAGACACAATGAGTTGAAGAGAGTGTTTTAATATCGGATCTGTTTGTAAGAAGTACATGTTTAACTTGTAGTTTGTCCTGTCTTCAGAACAGTAAGTACTTGTTCTGGAGTTTAAATCCATTTTTAGCCCCTGAGCTGTGATTTAAAAATAGGTATAAATACTTATTTTTAATTTAAATAGAGGCCTTATTTATTTTGAGGATCAAGCACAAAAATTAGTAGGTGTACATTAGCAATGACTTGTTGTGTTTTTTTTATCGTTGATATGTGCTTTTCTAATCCAACCCTTTAAACCATTATCCTACTTTGGAAACAAAAACTTAACCCAGAATTTCTGTTTTAATTTTAAGTTTTGTCTTGTTTTGGAGTTTTGCATCCCCGACCAGTTCATGTCATCAGACCTGATGTGCAGACCCATTATGAATTATTACAGTTTGTTGATCAGTTCCTTCTTAACTTTTCATAAATGTTTCCAGGTGATGTGACTCCGGACGCCCGAGCCATCGCCAGCGCTGACGTGATCGTTACAACCCCAGAGAAATGGGATGGAATATCTCGTAGTTGGCAAACAAGAGGTTACGTAAGAGCAGTCGCACTGATCATCATAGACGAGATACATCTGCTAGGTGAAGATCGAGGTCCTGTACTCGAGGTGATTGTGTCGAGAACCAACTTCATCGCTAGCCATACCTCGAAAACTCTTAGGATAGTGGGGCTGTCCACTGCACTTGCCAATGCCAAGGATCTAGCCAACTGGCTGGGGATAGGACAGGTAACTAATTTACTAACTAATAACTAATTTACTATCACATTCCAATTAGTTTCGGTCTTGTAGTAATTGATTCTGTTATCGAATTTGTATTACTGTATTCTTTAAAGTTGTAGATATTTAAATCTATGATCGCAATTCAATGCTTAATGTCTTGGTCAGTGAAAAAAGAAAAAACAATTTTGCTCTTATAGACTGTAACAGACTTTTTCTAAAACAACTTTAAAATATATTTTGGTATGGAACTGTAAATTGGAAATAAGTTAGTACTCGACTCGTCAAGTAAAATTTACAGACTCCATGGTCAACAAAGTAAAGTACAACCACTCTTAATCAAGGATCATAAGACTAATATGCTATAAAATCTTGAAAATAAAAATACCTAAAAACACATGCACAAAGTTACTGTATTCATAATACACACACATTATTATTGAAACAGAATTATACAAATTATTAATTTATTACTTATTATTATTCTCTACTACTATTACTTCTTATTATTCTCTTTCCAAAATTTACTTGAAAAGGTAGTGTCTTTTTCCTGCTTTTAATTTTCCTAAAGGTAGTGTCTTTTTCCTGCTTTTAAATTTCCTGTGTGTGTTTTCCATGTGGTTCATAACAAAACTAGACCTTTACAGACATAATTATCTTACTACTGCAACAAGGATTGGAACAATAGTCTCTAAACTTCACTTATTATCTTCCTTCATCATTGTAAACCATCAATTGTTGCATTTTTCATTTCTCCCTCAATGATGTGTACTGTTTGTGTTTAAGTCTGTCTGTTATTTTCGTGCTGTGCTATATTGTTAAAACTCTTTGTTTTGTTTTGTAAACTATCTCTGTATATGTAATGTAAAATGGTGCATGCCATGTAAAAAATAAATAAATAAGTAGATTCCCGGAAAAGGTTGGTTAAACCAATGTTTTAAAATTCATGGCAGATAAACTGACCTATAAATTTGTCAGGGCAATGCCAGTTAATCCAAGTGGAGGTTGATATGAGGTTGGTATATGATTTTTATTACTAGCATTAATGATTTTTATTACTGAAATAGATAAAGAACGGTAACTGAACTACTTTAAGGCATAACGCACAACATAGAACATACATGACTAACCTTTAGCATGGATGACGTTAGACAGCCGTTCAGCCGGCAATCTGGTAGCAATGACGTCACGGCATTGGTACAGTGCAGCCAACACCGTTAAAACAATCTAGTCCTCTTAATATCCTCTTATATATTACACTCGCCAACCCTTATAAAATAGTTGGCCCACAACTTAAAACTTCTTATAAAACTTTAATTCAACATAAAACTTTCTTTAAAACCAAACATTTTTTTAACTTCCATTTTTTTCTTCTTTTTTATTTTTTTTATTTTTTTAATAATCAACTAAAAATTCTTCTTCTTGAATCGTGTGTATACACACTTACAAGTCCAGTTTAGCTGGTTTGCGCACAGTCCGCTGCGATCTTCTAACCACAGGAGTTGGACTGCACTGCACCTCTGGACGCTGCCCCTCTTCCATCGACTTCCGTCCTTTGGGTGACGGTGGACTTTTGGCACTTGGCGATGACGGCAAACTCTGCCGACTTGGAGATACTCTCTCCGGCGACACGCTGACGGTCACTGATTCCGGTGGATCTGGCACTTCCTCTCTTCTAACCAATATTTCCTCTTCCTCCTCCTGACTTGGTCTTAGATGATCAGCGTGACAAAACCTGGTCCGGTTCAGGACCCTCACAAGATAAGTTACTGGACTTCTACACTCCACAATTTGGCCGGGAACCCAAGAAATTTTTTCCTGCCTCACCGTCTTTACTAACACATGCTGGCCTTCACTGAAGGACCTATCAGAGCCTCTGTGTTTATCTGCTGCCCGTTTTTGCAACTCCTGTTGCTTCCTGGCCTCATCAAGCAAATTTGGCTTCAACATCGTTAAGTGAGTTCTAGGCTTCCAGCGTAGGAACAGCTCAGCCGGACTCACGCCTGTCACTGAAGTGGGGGTGTTGCGATAGGAAAATAGAAATTTATCTAGCTTATGCTGTAAAGAAGTAGGCTGACTGCGCTTCTCACTCAAGACCTGGCGCAGCAGACTCTTCTTGACTTCCTGAACTGAACGTTCTGCGGCTCCGTTGGATGCCGGGTGATAGGGTGGGGACAGGGTGAATTTGACACCATTCTTCCTAAGGAATTCACGGAATTCGAGACTAGTGAATGAGGTACCATTATCAGAAACCAATTCTTCGGGCAAACCATAGGCTGCAAACAAAGTCCGAAGCTTCTCTATAGTCTTGGAGGAAGATGTAGAGCTCATCAGAAACACCTCAATCCACTTTGAGTAACTATCGACTAGGATGAGCATCTGCTGTCTTGACGTGGGATCTTCTGCAAAATCAATGTGAACTCTGCGCCACCTCTCCGTGGCTAACGGCCATTAATGCAATGGAACTCTAGGACTGGCATTTCTCGTGCCTTGACATACAAAACAAGACGCCACTGTCTCCTCAATGGATTTTTCGATACCTGGCCACCACACGTAGCTTCTAGCCAACAACTTCATCCGGGTTATACCAGGATGCTGTTCATGGAGCATCTGGATAACATTCTCCCTCAACATCTCAGGAATCATCACCCGACTTCCCCACAAGATACAATTCTTGTCCACTGACAACTCCAATCGTCTCCTCTGAAATGGAAGCAACATAGGATTTTGAACCTCCCGCCAGCCATGTAAAACAAAGTCCCGAACCCTCGACAACAATGTATCTTTGTCCGTCAATCTTCCTACGTCCAAAGACGTAATCGGAGAATCATCACTCACACTGCAGAAATTGATTACTTGAACACAAGACTCGACATGTGAAACATAATTATCCTCCAATTCCAACGATTCATCGTCTTGTAGAGGTAGACGTGATAACGCATCAGCGTGGGGTAAGTCAACCCCTTTTCGATATTTAACCTCAAAATTGTATGCTGCCAGAATGAGAGCCCATCGCTGAAGTCTTGCCGCAGCTAGGCTAGGTACACCACGTTTTGTTCCAAAAATTGCCGCTAACGGCTGGTGATCCGTCTGTAACACACAGTTCTTACGACCATAAATATACTTGTAGAATTTCTTTACACCGAATATCAACGCCAACGCTTCCTTGTGTAGTAGGGAATAATTTTTCTCACTAGGGCTAAGAGTTTTGGACGCAAAAGCTACAGGCCGCTCTTCTCCATCGACCATATGAGACAGAATGGCTGACACTCCCCTAGGGCTAGCATCACACGTTAAAACAAGTGGCTTAGACACATCATAATGCACCAAAATATTGGAGTCAAGAACCCATGACTTACTTTCCTCAAAAGTGCGTGAACACTCTTTGGTCCACTTCCATGGGACGTCCTTCTTCAAAAGATCATAAAAACAACTGATTTTCGATGACAAATTGTAAATAAACTTTCCATAGTAATTAATCAAACCAATGTAGGCCCTTAACTCATCCTTGTTACTCGGTTCCGGGGCATTTCGAATAGCCGACACAATCCCTTGCTGGGGGCTGATTCCCGTGGCTGAAACCACATAGCCTAAATACTCAACCTTAGGCTGCAAAAATTTACACTTGCTCTCGTTAACCCGAACTCCATAATCCATCAGACGCTGAAACAGATTTTCTAATCTACTAAAAGCTTCTTCACGTGTTGAGCCTCCCACTAGAACATCGTCCAAGTACGCTACGGTACCCGGTAACCCACATACAATCTGATCAATGACTGCTTGAAAAATAGCCGGTGCGGACGACAACCCATACGGCAAACGTCTCAATCTAAAAAGTCCTTTATGGGTAGTCAAGGTTAACAAAGGTTGTGACTCCTCTGCTACTGCTAACTGCTGATAGGCATTTGTGAGGTCGATTACTGAAAAGTATGTACATCCTGACAACGAGGCAAAAATATCTTCCGGTTGCGGAAGCGGATAGTGCTCTGTTTGCAGCACCGGATTTAACGTTACCTTAAAATCGGCGCACAATCTTACGCCATTTGGTTTAGGAACCGTCACCAACGGTGTAGCCCACTCAGGGCTGGAAACCCTATAGGCTATTCCATCGTTAACCATTCGGTCTAACTCTTGTTCAACCTTCTCCCTCAAACTATAAGGCACTGGCCTATATTTACAAAACTTGGGAACTACATCGTCTTTAAGAATAATGTGAGCAGAAACCCCTTTAATTTCTCCAGCTCCCGTTTGAAATACCATAGCATATTTATTTTTCAACGTTTGCACATCAACTTCAGTTGTACTGCTAAGCTTAGGCCTACTCAGTTGATCTTTACAACTAGGTCCTGATACACTACTCATAGGGTTAGGCTCAGACAAAGTCAAATTAATTTGATTACTAGGCCTACTCTGTAGGCCTACTTCCGATACTACTGAAAAAATAGAACGCCAATCAAGTTTCAACTTGGCCAACCAGCTCCTTCCCAACAACATAGGCTGGTTCCTACGACACATTTTCACAACCAATAAGGGCAACATAACTTCTTGACCTTTATATTTTACGGTTACATCAGCTTGGCCTAGCACAGGCACCTCCCCACCAGTGTATGTCAATAAACTCAAATTTACATGATTTAATTCCACATTAGGAAATTTTTCCGCAAAAACCTCAGACGAGCACACGGATACTGCTGATCCACTATCAATTTCCATTTCTACAACTACATCTTCTATCATTAGTCTTACCTTGTAAGCTTCTGTACCGTTAGATAGGCCTAGATTGTACAAACACAAGTCCCGAGTCTCCTTGACTATATCCAAGTTAGGCCTAGGCCTAGGGTCCTCCTCTTCCAAATTAAGATGATGCACCTTGTGTGGGGCAAATCTTCCACTCTTGGACTTTGAATTCTGCTTGTTAAATTTATTTCGGGACTTACAAGCCTTGAACAAATGCCCAACCATATTGCATGCATTGCACTTGTAACTAGAATATGGACAATCATTAGCTTTATGTTCCACTGAATTACACCTGTAACACTTATTTTTCCCATTAAACCCCATATTTGGTTTAAAATAACCATTTACATTGGATTTATTAAAAGAGCTAGCAGGTAAAACATTTTTACCACGTTTCATACTCAAACTGTTAACATCCTGTTTCGAACTGAAAAGACCTGTTTGCTTCTCTGCTTGTTCCAGCCTGAGAGCCAAAGCCTGAGCTTCTTCAAAATCTAAGTCTTCAGACAACAATTTTTGTCGTATCACCTCATTATTAATTCCAGAAATCAATTTGTCCCTAAGGGCATCTTTCAGAAATGTAGAAAATTTACAAGTACTAGACAAATGCTTGATAGCTACAACAAATTCAGAAATGGTTTCGGTAGGCTTTTGTACCCTGGAATAAAACATGTATCGTTCCGCCACTACTAACTTCTTTGGGGAAAAATGTTTGACCAATACTTTTGACAAATCTTCATAAGATTTACTATCCACCTCGTCAGGGGACACAATATCTGACAAAACTGCTAATATTTTAGGGCCCAGAACAGTAATCAACACTGAAACCTTACTACCATCTTCAATACTATTGGCCTTGAAATAATGTTTGAGACGCATTAAATACGACTCAATGGCTTCCTCATGGGGATTAAACTCTCCCACCTTCCCAATACCTGACATCTTCGTCACAGTAGATCCTTTTCCTTTGTCCTTTTTGTCTCCCATTAACACTCGCGGAAAAGATTTTTACTTTTAATCCATAGAAAGAAATCCGTAATTACCGACTGCGCCAATGAAATGTATAAAGAACTGCACTACTTTAAGGCATAACGCACAACATAGAACATACATGACTAACCTTTAGCATGGATGACGTTAGACTGCCGTTCAGCCGGCAATCTGGTAGCAATGACGTCACGGCATTGGTACAGTGCAGCCAACACCGTTAAAACAATCTAGTCCTCTTAATATCCTCTTATATATTACAATTACTATAGTCCATTCACAAAATGTAGTTGGCTTGAGGGGAATTTTCTTAACCACTTTTTTCTGCTTCATGTATGTTGCAGCTGATTGACATTTTGACAAATCTCAGCTATTGAGCTATGTTTTAATGGTAGGATCAAGACGTGAAGGGGATAGATTACTGCCCCTAAAACCGCCTAAATTTTATGAACAGAGTATGATCCACAAGTTTGTATAACAGATGGGACTGTACAACTTCCGTCCTTCAGTGCGTCCCGTGCCACTGGAGGTGCACATCAGCAGTTTCCCCGGCAAACATTACTGTCCTCGCATGGCCACCATGAACCGGCCAACTTTCCAGGCAATCAGACAGTACTCTCCAGCCAAACCTGCGCTCATATTTGTCTCGTCAAGGCGGCAGACTCGTCTGACGGCACTCGATCTCATCGCCTTCCTCGCTGCTGAAGACGATCCCAAGCAGTGGCTGCATATGGACGAGAACGTGAGTTTAGAACTTGAAGCTCGGTTGTTATTAAAGAAATAAGCGTGCAAATTTTCTACATTTAGAAGAAAAGAGGTTTTCTACACTTTTTATTCTGAAACTGGAAAAATTGCTATTGTTACTTAATTTATTTGATTAATAATTGTAACGATAGAGGTCAAACAGAAACCATAGTTTGAAGTATATGGTAAATATTAGAATTATTTCTAACTCTGATTTATGTTGAGCTTTATAAGTTAAAATCTATTAATTTTTTTAAACACATTGTTGTAATTCTAAAAGACCCTGCTCTTTGTATAATGGCTGACACCAAAACAAATACATAACACCTGACCTAATCGTCAATTTTTTCGATACTGGTTGTTAGTCTAAACATCAATTTTCCTTTTTATAAATCTGTTTGAACAAACTCTTTATAAAGCAACTGAACATTTTCTGCAATGGTAGCCTGTTATTTTGGACATTTGCAAGGCCTATTTTTTAAATTGTAGTTGTATAACACCCCGTGTATATGCATAAGTTTTTCAACTCTGTTTTATTGTTGATCTCAGTACAGTCTAGTAAAAAAGTCTCATTACTTTAATCCGTTTAAAAGTTACCATTGTTAATTTTCAGGAAATGGAACAAATTGTGGGAGGAGTAAAGGATTCCAACCTGAAGCTCACTCTGGCCTTTGGTATTGGAATGCATCACGCAGGTCTGGTAGAGAGAGATCGTAAAACAGTTGAGGAGTTGTTTGTCAACCAGAAAATTCAGGTTTGTTTGGATCGACAAAGCTAATTTAAAGGTATCATATGAACATTTCCTTCCTACGGAACCATTCTCTTTCCTTTCTCCAGAGTGAGGAAAATACATACACTACTCTTCTGTTCTAATTACTTCCAACTCTGGGCTTGGACCCGGCTCTTCTGATTTGCGTTTAGTCAAATGTGCGGCAAGACCAATTTGCTGTCGAGTATAAGTTGTACATGGGTAAAGAAAGAGGTCCTAGAATTTCTAGTTGCAGTTAGGTTTCAGGAATGGTTTAAACATTAAATACAAGGTAGTTTAGTCAAAAATAAAGGGTTAGGAGACATATATTTTCTGCTCACATGCCTCTACCGGTGTGCACCTTGCCTATGCGTAATATGCCTGGCTCGCTTGCAATGAAACATCTGCATGGTCTGCAATTTTGGGATACGGTTTCAAATGTGTAAACACCCCTGTGTTATTTAATGCTGTGTGTTACAAAGCTGTGTGTATTTAATGCACCCCATATTGCTTGACCGCAAAGTGGATAATAGACTAGGTCATAGGCCTACATACTTTCTGCTCAGTAATTACCGTTTGTAGTTTCAATATCAAATCTAGTCTTGCTAATTCAATGTGTTGTTGTTTCATTGTGAATATTTGATTTGACACAGGTGTTGATTGCAACCGCGACGCTCGCGTGGGGAGTCAACTTCCCAGCTCACCTGGTGGTGGTGAAGGGAACTGAGTACTACGACGGCAAGTCCAGACGCTACGTGGACATGCCTATCACTGATGTGCTGCAGATGATGGGACGAGCTGGCCGACCTCAGTTTGATCAGGAGGGAGTGGCTGTTGTTCTGGTAAGCTGACTTACTACAGTCGCATAGAGATATTCTTGATCGAAAGCTGTTGCTAAAAATACTTTGTGTTTGTTGTGAATTTTCCCACAAGTCTTGATTGCTTACCATTACCAACAGGTGCATGACATGAAGAAGAACTTTTACAAGAAGTTCATCTACGAACCGTTCCCAGTGGAGTCGAGCTTGTTGACGGTGTTAGCAGATCATCTAAACGCAGAAATCGTCGCCGGTACAATCAAGACTCGGCAGGAGGCTTTGGACTATCTCACTTGGACGTACTTCTTCCGTCGTCTGCTGCGCAACCCCACGTACTACGGGCTGGAGAGCGTGGAGGAGTTTGATATAAACAAGTTCCTCTCAACTCTGATAGAGAAGTCGCTCGCCACTCTAGAGGACGCACAATGTATCATGTTGAACGATGTGAGTTGATTTTTCTTAACAGTTTACATATTTGTAGCTTTTATATACAGCTTATGTTTCTGTAAAACATTGCGCAGATACACCAACACATATCCTACTGAAACACACACCAAGTTCCTAAGCTTAAATAACAATTTACATACACCAATTTCTTGGGGTTAAAATGAAATAAAGGTTTTTGGGGAGTATTTTTTTTCTTTTTTTGCTGCTACTGGTGCAAACTTTTAACATGAAATTAATTTTATTTTACTTTGCTTAAACTGCCTTGTTCTATTTATAAACCATACCAACAATACAGATAAAAACTTTTAAATTAGTAATACAAGCATAAACTAAACCAGTCTAGCTAATCCGAACCCTGTCAATTAAGTTCAGCTAATATGAACCATCTGTTGAGGGAAAAGGTTTATGTATTCAAATAGGTTCTGGAATACTAACCTGGGTGTCCGGCCAACAAGAAAAATCTGGGAATTATTCGTGAATTTTTATGACCAGGAATCACCAATCGGCTTTTACCAAATGTCAATTATTTATAACAGTGTTATGTTGGGTATCATTTATAGGTCTTACTTAATGTTGTAGTACCAAGAACATGACCACATGAGGCGATAACGGCGTCGTAGTGATCGCAGGAGCAATATATGGCCATTGGCAGTCTTGAGATGCATTGTTTTATCCTTTATGCAATTTTACTGCATTTCTAACTAATCCCCGAACAAGGTTCGACACGATTAGTTTGGATTAGCGGGACTTTGGTTTAGTTTAATTAGGAAAGGGATCTCAACCAGGATAGAACCTCAGGTGGTTTGCCAGATCTCTATTTAGATGGACACAACTAAGGCGTACTAACACAAAAATATCAAATAAAAATATATGTCAAGTGGTTTTTTATTTGGTGGTGAATCAGCTTGAGTTGGGGGCCTATATTTTGTGAGATTTAAATGATGAACCTCCGTGTTTGACAGGACGGTCGAGGGGTCAGTACAACGTCCCTGGGACGCATCGCATCCTTCTACTACCTCAGTCATGAGACGATGCTTCACCTGAGACAGAACCTGAGTGGTCTGTTGACACAGGAGGAACTGCTCAAATGTCTGTGTCACGTACACGAATACAGCCAGCTTCCTGTCCGACACAACGAGGACATGCTCAATGGGTGGGTGAATCTGCGATATCTTTTAAAATTAACATAATTTTCTGTGCCTTCATAAGATTGATTCCGTACTCCTCTTTTTCAATTTTTAAAGCTTTTTTTCTATTACTCCTTTAATCTTTTTTTTGTTTTTCAACATTTGTTTGTATTGCAAGTACTTATTATAACAGTAGTTATTTTCTGTGAATAACTTGCTTTGGCTGATTGAGGTAAAATAAAGACTTCTGCACAAGCAAAGTAAGACACTTAAGTAATACACTTAAGATTTAGGAGTTTTAAGCACAGTTTAGTTAGGCTAAACTTTGTAATGTGACATCAACAAAACGGCAAACTCAACCAATGTGTTATGTGCAAACAGCACTTATTCAGAAAAATCCTAAACATAACATATTTTCAACTTAACTAGTTATGGTAAATGTGTTTGAGTTCTTGTCACAAAAGAAATAATATAGGTGTTCTCTGATTTTCTTGATCACAGTGATCTGGCCAAGATTTGCCCCATCGCCGTAGACCAGATGTCACTTGACTCTCCTCACACAAAGGCTCATCTGCTGCTGCAGGCCCACTTTTCTCATCTCCAGCTGCCTTGCACTGACTACTACACGGACACCAAGTCTGTACTGGACCAGTCCATCAGGATCTTACAGGTAAACTATACTCTCTCTGATGGCGGATGGCGATAATGAAAACAAAATCAATTTGCAGTCTTTATGACACTGTTCTGTAAAACCAATAAATGGTAACTAAAACTGTTATCTTTGATGCCCGGGTATGCTAATGACGTAGCTTTGATAGCCACACATTACGTTGCATCCCTGACGACTCTGGCTCATTATGCATTGAAAAATAATTTGACAGAACAAATCCTGTCCCGAGAAAATCCTGAATCAATTAAATCCTGCCTCAATGATCAGGAATATATTTTTCTAAAAAGTTTTTGCCTGTCCAAGCCATGAAAAACACACCTCCTAGAAAAGGAATTCCTTCATAAATACCCTAAATTGTTTGGCATTAGGGTTTAAATATGCTCTACCTCAATTGTGTCATGTATTTGTGTTGTAGGCCATGGTAGATGTGTGTGCGGAGCAGGGCTGGCTAGCCACCACGCTGAGACTGCAGCTGCTAATGCAGATGGTCTCACAGGCCCGATGGCTACATGACTCTCCGATCACCACTCTACCCCATGTAGAACCTCATCAATTGTACGTCTTCCGCAAATACCAAGCGATGTCATCCCTGCCGAGTCTGATGACATTGCCCTACAACAAGGTGGCCGACGAGTTGCGACAGGAATTTGACGAGGGACAGATTGAACAGGTCAGTGAAACAGTGTTGTAATTATTTAAGTCAATGAGTTTATCTTCAAGTCTAACAGAATACCCACCCACTCAATCGTGAAAACCCAAAAACTGTGAAAAAGCTTTGAATTTTGTCG